>NC_143489.1:57405424-57558180 GCF_027475165.1 Benincasa hispida
TCACTTTGAGGATTCGTTTGATTTAGGAGCTGGGAACTCAGCTACTCAAGATGGAATTCACTTCTTCTCCGAAGCAAGGATAAGTAGATAGATAACTCCCTTAAGGGCTGATTCCAGGGCTTGAACGATGTGACGCCACACACCTTCTCTTGGCTTGAGAGGTGTTCATACATATTTAGACTATATTGTATTGTTCGTTAGAGGGATCAGTGGTACTTAAGGAGTGAGATGTAACTACAAGGCAAAACGGTAAATTGGCCCAGCTGTACTTACGAGCATTTGTGAAGGGTTATCGTACTTATGATTGGTTATATCCGATAGCAGAAATATATTTGTGGTAGGAATAGTTCAACTGTCGGTCTTTAGTGAAATGCCTGACAGTTAAGGATGGTGGATCTCAAGGCTAAAAAGTTTAGTCAGCTTTTCACATACCGTTGGAGCTTCGAGCCATAGGTTCATAAGGTCCCCTTAGTAGCTTGGATACAAGTTGAGAATAAGTTTTTGGGTTAGTTTGAAATATTCAAATTGACAAGAGGGAGTTCGATTATATATGATATAATTGAACTAGTTAATTATATATGATTAACTAAATGGATGAGATACATTAATTTGGAAGAAATTGGATATAAATATGATTTATATCAAATAGAGGAGAAAACACTATGGTTGATATATGATATCAAATTATAAGTTATGAATATAACATGATTATATTTATAATTTTATTAATTGAATGGTTATAAGATAATTGCCTGGTGTTTTCTCCGAGTTCATGCGTTAGTGGGAAGTTCAATTCAGTTTTAGTAATTGAAGAATAAAATTAAAATGGTTTTCATTTTGCAAGAGAGACGCATAATTGCTCACGGTGTGTTTGCAATCGATCGCATCGTATTTGAGAGCCTATACGATAGCGCATCACATTTACTAAACGATCGAACACCCATGTGCACTTTCCTAAACGATCGCTTACCATTTCCTAAATGATCGCTTAGCACCTGAGATGAAGTAAATGATTGTATAGACGATCGCCTAGCTTTTACTACACGATCGCGTACCTTGCCTAAACGATCAAGCACCCAACTATATGATAGTCTTTCACTTCTCCCACCTGCTTGATCTTTAGTACACGATTTCCTTTCCTTCACACCTTTATAAAATTCGAACAAAGCCCACCCTTTGGATTCTCACTCCGAGAATACTGAGGGCTCCGAGTGGTGGTGTCGTCCTCGTTTCTTGGTGTCCGTGCAAAGTCATTCGTGGTAGACGACTAGAGGTGTTGAACGATTGCCTGACATTCTAGCGTGAGCGCAAGGAGTTTGTTCGTGTGAGAGTGAGTTTTATTCTAAAGAAAGACTTCAACTGGTAAGTCCTCGTTTTCTTGTATTTTATCCTTTAAGTATGCCAGTAATTTAGCCTTGTTAATGCATATCTGTATGTGTGAATTTATATGTGAAAATTATGTCACAATGAATTGGAAAGATCCGTTTCCACTCATAGGTACTCTTGTATAAGAGTTCTTTCAATTGGTATCAGAGCCAGGTTTCTGATATTCCAAATTCATTGATGCAATGAATTGCATTTACATTCTCGGTGGGTGAAACATGTTTACTCTCTGTTTTAATTGTTAAATCGTTTGTGAATGTGTTGATTAATGGAGCTTCTGGGATGAAACCTCAGTTTGTTAAATTCTTTTACATTTCACGTTAATTGTAAAGGCCCTTGCGTTTTTGGGCATAATTAATTTCTATCGAGTCTGTAATTTCAAAGTTAGTTTGAGTTTTGAGTTGTTCGTGGAGAAGTTTGGAGCAAGGGTTGTTTTTCTTTGAGGAAGAAGATGACCAAACGTTGGTCGAGTTGTATAGATGATGAGATAGATGATTGCTGAGTATCAAATGCTCGGGGTCGTTTAATGCGCGCGCGCACTAGACGATCGTATAGCTTAGCAAGCCTCATCGCTTAGTTACTAATTATACGATCGCGAAGTAAATTGAGTGGTAAATCGTTTACCTTTCGTGAGTTAAGCGATCATCTAGACGATCAGGCTTTATAGTCGCATTGTCGTCTAAGCGACCGTTTATCTTTAGCGCTATCGTCTAGTGTACGCTACATGATCGTTTACCTGGAGGCATTTACTAAATGATGGAGCTTCGCCTGGCCGTTCAAGACCTAATTAGCTTGTGAACCAGTTTGCTTGATGGAAAAATGTGATAGAATTTTTCATTCTGGTTTTGTGTTGATTCATCCCGGTCCATTAATCTGTGTTATTTAATACATGAGATGTATGGTTTATTTTATATGTCATATGGTATGCACATATAAAAAATCCCACCTTAGGTTATGCATTGGTTATGCATCAGCTCTTTATTATAAATGTTATGATTTAGAGAAGCATGATTTAAATTACATAAGAGCATGCTCATGCATCATATAATATAAGAGTTATATTTATGCATGCATTAAAAGCATTGACATGCATCATCTTTATATTATAATTGTTATAGTATAAGGGTGAATGAAAAGCATGTTTGCTTGGTTATTACATGTATATAAAAGTTATGCATAGTAGTGACTGGACATTGCATCAAGCATGACATATAGGTTATTTCATAAGCGTTATAAATACCTTGTTGTGTGACAATGTGTTCTAGTTGTTTCTTTTTAAAGGTTAAAGAGAAATTAGAACTAAAAGCAATAAGAAAAATATGCATGCTCACTTAGGTTTAATTCATGATTTTAAAATGTTTAAAATTTGGATGACATAGACCTAAGATCACAGTTCTAATATGATTAGCAACCCTTAGGCTTTAACCTTTTAATCAGTTTAATAGGATTAAATTGACTAATAAAAGGTTAAAGTGTAGCACATCTATCTATAAGGGACCTTTTGTCTAAGGCGGGTTCTGTCTAGGCTTGGGTATTTAAGTTGACGGAAACGTAATACCCCTACCTGGGAACCTACCTAGAAAGGTGAATTAGATAGATTTGATGCATGCATGCAAGTTAATGACAATCTATTAAAGTGTTTAAATGTGACTACTTGAACTTGTTTTTTCTTTTTCATAGATAAAAGTTGTTTATGAGCGTACTTAATAAAAGACATAAACTAAAATTAGAAGCCAGATTGTCTAGGTTAATGAACCCCAAGGTAGAACATTCAGTGGGAGGTGCTTGGGCCATATGATGCTTCATTTAAACCGGATCTTATGTTCCTTTCGTCAAAGGGTGACTGAGAGATCTACCTTCGGCCTCATGGCACCCTGGGAGTGTTCCCTAAAGGATGGCGTTTGGGTAGGTCGATATCAAGGTGGATGGAGAGAATGTTCATAGTATGTGGGAGCGAGAAGTGTGACAGCATATCCCACGGTCTCCTTCGTTGGATTGAATAAAGTTTTTGTGCATCGCCTCGAGGCACTCTAGGAGTGTCCCCCTATAGGATGGCAGTTTTGCGCGTTTCTTTATTTGATCTCCTGTAAGAGGATAAGGTTACTGAGTCTCTTGTCCTAATTTGCTTCTTCCTTATGGTGGGCTCATTAGGGCGGGACTCTGGCACAAAAAATGAAGGGTCACACTTACGCGAAATTGTTAAGGGTTAATAGTTCTGGACCAAATAAATGGTGGTTATTAGATTCAGTTCCAAGAATTGGTTCTGCCTGATGGTTGAGAATGTCTCATTCCAGTGAAGGGGCATCTGATCACCCCACCGGTGATGTTTGTCCTGCCTCGTTGGGGCATCATTGCACAATAGAAGTCTTAATCACTTAGGGTACTTGGAAACTATTTTGTAAAAACCAATTGGTTAAAATATGGTTTAGCAAATTCTTATAAAAGTTTGTTCGTTTTTTCAACAATGTTTTAAAAATGGCTATAGCCACAATCGCTTTGCTTAGTGCCGAAAAACTTACTGGCGACAACTATTCAAGTTGGAAACATATGATCACGACGATACTCATCATCGAGGATTTGATGTTTGCCCTTATCGAGGTCTGTCATCCTATTCCAGCTTCCAATGTCGCTCGAAATGTTCGAGAGGCGTACGAGCGATGGACACGGGCAACCGAAAAGGCCCAAGCCTATATCTTGGCCAGTCTTAGTGACGTGTTGGCTAAGAAGCATAAGCCCATGGTCTCAGCGCGTGAGATCATGGAGTCCCTACGGGAAATGTTCAGACAACCACAGCTCAAGTATGAGGCTCTAAAATACAACTTCAACTCTAGAATTAAGGAAGGCATTGTTCGTAAACCTGTGCTTAACATGATTGTCCACTTCAATGTGACAGAGATGAATGGGTATAAAATCGATGAGGGCAGTCAGGTTAGCATCATCCTGCATTCATTATCGGAGAGCTTCCTCCACTTTGTTAGCAATGCGATTCTTAACAAAGTGGAATACACCCTTACAACTCTCCTCAATGAGTTGTAGACATACCAATCTTTACTGAAAGGTAAAGAGAGGAAAGGGGTGAGGCAAATGTTACTTCATCTTCTAGGACGTTCCATCAAGGTTTGACCTCAAGAATGAAGTCTGCACCTTCTACTTCTAACTTTGCAAAGGGGAAGAAGAAGAAGGGTGGTAAGGGGAAAGGGAAAGCTCTTGCTAACCTGCCACTTGTCGCCCTAAAGAGGCGTCCACCGTCGGTTGAAAAAGGAAAATGTTTCCACTACAATCAGGATGGATACTAGAAGAGGAATTATCGTTACTGGCTAAAGGAAAGGAAGGCTAAGGCCAAGGTAGACAAAGGTAAATATTATTTACTTGTGCTAGAAACATGTTTAGTGGAGAATGATGATTCTGCCTGGATAATTGATTCAGGCACCACTAATCACGTTTGTTCTTCTTTTTAGGGGATTAGATCCTGGCGGCAGCTGGAAGCTGGTGAGATGACGATACGAGTAGGCACCGGGCACGTCGTCTCAACTGTAGGAGTGGGAGGCATCTAATTATCTTTATAGAATAGGTTTCTAGTTTTAAAAGAAGTTTATGTAGTTCCTGAACTAAAAAGGAACCTTATTTCTGTAAAGTATCTGTTACAATGTAAATATATGCTTTCTTTTAATGTGGATAAAATGTTTATTCATAAAGATGGTGTTGAAATTTGTACAGCTAATCTGGAAAGTAACTTGTATGTGCTAAGTCCGTTAGCCTTAAGTTCCCTCCATAACATAGTCGTAACTCAATCTAAACATCAATGAATTTCTCCAAAAGAAAATGCCCAACTTTGGCAGCTTCGATTAGGGCACATCAATCTCAATAGGATTGAGAGATTAGTGAAGAATGGCCTTCTAAGTAACTTAGAAGAAAATTTTTTACCGGTGTGCGAATCTTTCCTTGAGGGTAAGATGACTAAAATACCTTTTTACTGGAAAAGGTTATTGAGAGAAAGAGCCTCTTGAGTTAGTAAATTCTGACCTTTGTGATTTTATGAATGTGCGAGCTCGATGTGGCTATAAGTATTTTATAATTTTCACTAATGATTACTCTAGGTATGGGTATATTTATCTAATGCAACAGAAATCTGAATCCTTTGAAAAGTTCAAAGAGTTCAAGGCTGAAGTTGAAAATGCCTTAGATAGACGAATTAAAACACTTTGATCAGATAAGGGTGAAGAGTTTTTTTATTATGGATTCTAGGACTATTTGATAGAACATGGAATCATTTCCCAACTCTTAGCACCAAGTACACCTCAGCAGAATGGTGTAGCGGAGAAGAGAAATAAAACCTTGTTAGACATAGTTCGTTCGATGATGAGTTACACTTTCTTACCAGACTCGTTTTGGGGTTTCGCAATGGAGACTGCAACTTACATACTCAACTGTGTTCCTTCGAATAGTGTAGCAAGAACACTCTGAAGTTATGGAATGGGCGTAAAGCTAGTTTACATCACTTTCGCATTTGGGGTTTCCCAGCATATGTGCTTGAGGAAAATCCCAAGAAATTGGAACCACGGTTGAAGTTATTCCTCTTTGTAGGCTACCCCAAAGATACACGAGGGGGTTATTTTTATGATCCATCAAAAAATCGGGTGTTTGTTTCCACGAACGCTACTTTCCTGGAGGAGGATCATATTAGGGAGCACAATCCACGTAATAAAGTCGTGTTACGTGAGCTTTCCAACGAAACTATTGAAACTTTAACAAAAGTTGTTGAAGGGCCTGCTTCATCAGCAAGAGTTGTTGATGATAGTTCATTTAGTAGGTCGATTCCACCTCAAAAGTTGAGGGAACCTCGACGCAGTGGGTGTGTTGCGAACCCGCCCATTCACTATCTTGGTTTCATAGAAATCCTTGCTATGGTAGCAAATGGCGACGTTGAGGATCCGTTGTCTTATCAGAAGGCAATGGAGGATATAGATTGGGATGAATGGCTCAAAGCCATGGATCTCAAGATGGAGTAGATGTACTTCAATTCAGTATGGGATATTGTAGATTAGCCTGATGGGTAAGACATATAGGTTGTAAATGGATCTACAAGTGCAAATGGGGTGCTGATGGGAAAGTGTAAACCTTAAAGGCCTGACTTGTGGTAAAGGGTTATACCCAGGTAGAAGGAGTCGACTATGAGGAGACTTTCTCACCTGTTGCCATGTTAAAGTCCATCCGCATCCTCCTGTTGATGCAACATATTATAATTATAAGATTTGGCAAATGGATATCAAGATGGCCTTTCTGAATGGAAGTCTTGAGGAGACCATTTACATGGTGCAACCCAAGGGATTCATTGCTCAATGTCAAGAGAAAAAAGTTTACAAACTTAATCGGTCAATTTATGGGCTAAAATAGATGTCTCAATGTTGGAACATTCAATTTGATACTGCGATCAAATCGTATGGCTTTTACTAAAATTTTGATGAACCTTATGTATACAAGAAGATTGTCAACGATTCAGTAGTTTTCTTAGTGTTGTATGTAGACAATATACTACTCATTAGGAATGGTGTAGGTCTACTGACTGCAGTTAAAAACTGGCTAGTGACCTAATTCCAAATGAAAGATTTGGGAGAGGCTCAGTTTGTACTGTCTCAAGCATCGTACATTGACAAGATGTTGCTCAAGTACTCGATACAGGACTCCAAAAGGGGCCTACTGCTGTTCAGGCATGGAGTCAATTTGTCTAAGGACATGTGTCCTAAGACGCCTCAAGAGGTTGAGGAAATGAGACGGGTCCCATATGCATATTCTGTTGGCAGTTTGATGTACATAGCAATCATTAGGACCAGACATCTGCTATGTTGTGAGGATAGTCAGTAGGTATCAGTCTAACCTAAGCCAGGGTCACTGGACCACAGTACAGAACATCCTCAAGTATCTTCGGAGAACGACGGACTACATGCTCGTGTATGGATCTAGGGATTTGATCCTTACTGGATACACGGATTCTGACTTATACTGATAAGGACTCTCGCAGGTCCACTTCAGGGTCAATTTTTACTCTTAACGGAGGATCTGTAGTGTGGCGAAGCACTAAGTAGGGATACATCACCGAGTCCACTAAAGAGGCGGAGTACGTAGCGGCTTGCGAAGCTACTAAGGAGGCCGTCTGGCTCAGGAAGTTCTTGATGGAACTGGAAGTTATTCTAGATATCTAGGCCCATCACCCTCTATTGTGACAATAGTGGTGTTGTGGCAAACTCTAAAGAGTCTAGGAGTCAAAGGTGCAATAAATACATAGAGCGGAAGTATCACCTGATCTGTGAGATAGTGCATCAAGGGGAGTAATCGTCACGAAGATCGCTTCAGAGCACAACGTTGCTAACCCGTTTACGAAGGCTCTCACGGCTACAATGTTTGAGGGTCACCTTCAGAGCATGGGTCTACAGGACCGCTCACAGCTGGACTAGGGCAAGTGGGAGATTTTTTTGTATTGGGCTTTTATGCCTTAGTTTATTGCTTTGTACTAGTTTTTGTACACTCCTCAGTCACTTTAGGATAAGTGGGAGATTGTTGGGGATGATGCTCTAAAGTCTCGTGTCCTGTAGTTTGTAAATAGTTTGTACGAACACTTGTGATGTATAATATATGATAGTTACTTCACTTCTTGACTTTGCACATTTGGATGTTTTATTTGCTTTACCAGAAACCAATAAACTAAAATCCTTTGTTGTCTTTATGTAACTTAAGCATGTATGTGGTGACATACAAGTGAAGTATCTCATACCGAGAGTTCCATGAGTGAGCTTAGATCGCTCCGATTTCATAATGACCGAAACACAAACAACATACATTCCAAACATACGGTTATGCATATAAAATTCATTATCGGCATGCTCAGAATACAATAAAACACAAGGCAAAAGAGTTCATACTAGTTGAAGACTCTTTTCGCACTTCTGAACCCAAAGCAGCGGAAAACCTCCCACCGATCTACCAGCATCTGGCGAGTATGTCGACTACAACAGCAAGATCAGAATGTACACGAACAATGCAGCGGGGACGACACCACCACAAGAGAAACCCGAGTATTCTCGGCGTAAAAAACCCAAAGAGTGGGCTTTGGTGAGTTTGGTAGAGGATGGAGGAGAAGGCGTCGTGTAGACGATAAGCAAGTGGGAAATGAACTCTGCTATCGTATAGCGAAAATGCTTATCATACAGTAAAGTTACACGATCGTTTAGGAAAAACTGAACGATCGTTTAAGAAAGACGTATGTGATCGTTTAGAGAAAATGTGAAGTAGACGATTGTTTAGACGAACGAGCTTCTATCGTATAGGCTCTCGCGATTGCTTTCACAAATTCTTTTGGGCGTGGGTGAAAACAAATGCATGATTGTGAGGAATAAAAAACGACTTTCATTTCTTTAACCCACTGGTTACCATAACCATCGCAACCCACTTCCCACGTTCGAACGTGGACAATTAATTAATTATCATATAACTAATTAATTAATATAATCATATTATATTTATATCCTATAGTTTGATATCACATATCTACTATAGTATTTTCTCCTCTACTTGATATAAATCATATTTATATCTAATTTCCTCCAAATTAATGTATCTCATACATTTAGCCAATTATATCATATATAATTAACTAGTCCAATTACATCATACATAATTAAACTTCCTCTTGTCAATATGAACATTTGAAATTAACCCAAACATTGGTTCTCGATATTATCCAAGCTACCCAGATGACCTAATGGACCTGTGGCTCGAAGCTCCAACGGTACGTGAATAGTTGACTAAACTCTTTAGTCACGAGATCCACCATCCGTTAACTGTCAGTGATTCCATTAAAGACCAACAACTGAACTCTTCTTACCACAGATATATTTCTTTGTCCATCGGATATAACCAATCATGAGTACGATGACTCTTCACAGATGTTCGTAAGTACAGCTGGACCAATTTACCGTTTTGCCCCTGTAGTTACACCTCACTTCTTAAGTACCACTGATTCCTCCAATGAACAATACAACATAGTTCAACTATGTATGAACACCACTTGGGCCAGGAGAAGGTGTGTGGCGCCACATTGTTCAAGCCCTGGAATCAACCCTTAAGGGCGCCATCTATCTACTTACCCCTTCCTCGGGGAAGGAGTGAATTCCATCTTGTGTAGCTGAGTTCCCAGCTCCCAAATCAGACAAATCCCCAAAATGGTAGGTTTGAATCGGCGACCTCGCCACTCGCACCCATACAAATCAAAGGACTGCCCTCAATAGCAAGAGTTCCTAACTCACTCAGGATTGAGGTCATGTTACCTATGGTCATCCTAATGAAGTGAAGTCTTTGTCATGAACGGTGTTATATATAACGAGACATTAACACTTCGTGGTTAGGTTCTTATACAAACTCTTTGTATAGGACGCCCCCGCTCGCATGTCCCCAACACGAATTATCAGGATCAGACCATCTGTGAAAAGTCACAACACTTGTGACCATTCCACAAAGCGAGCTGCATCCGTAGCGTTACCAGGGTAAGATTTCCCTCCTTTATCCATTTACTATAGACCATTTTCGTTATCACTTAAGACATGATCCACTTGTATGTCACCACATACATGATTGAGTCATATACAGATAACCAGGGATTTTGTGTTTATTGGTTTATGGTAAAGCAAATAAAATAATTAACCGAGCAAAACAACAAGATGTGAAGTAAATATCATATATTAACAATCATCGGTGTTCGTATATACTGTTAACAAACTATAGAACACGAGACTTTAGGCCATCAACCCCAACAACAAGTGGATCATGTCTTAGGTGATAACTAAAATGGTCTGTAGTATATAGTTATATGAGGGAAACCTTATCCTGGTAACGCTACAGATGCAGCCCGCTTTGTGGAATAGTTACAAGTGTTGTGACTTGTCACAAATGGTCTGATCCTGATCATTCTTGTAGGGGACATGCAAGCGGGGGCGTCCTATACAAAGAGTTCGTATAAGACCTGACCACGAAGTGTTAACATCTCGTTATATAACACTGTTCATGACAGAGACTTCACTTCATTAGGATGACCATAAGTAACATGGCCTCAATCCTGAGTGAGTTAGGAACTCCTGCCATTGAGGGTGGTCCTTTGATTTGCATGGGTACGAGTGGCTAGGCTACCGACTCAAATCTACCACTTTGGGGATTCGTTTGATTTGGGAGCTGGGAACCCAACTACACAAGATAGAATTCACTTCTTCCCTGAAGCATGGGTAAGTAGATAGATAGCTTCCTTAAGGGCTGATTCTAGGGCTTGAACGATGTGGTGCCACACACCTTCTCTTGGCTTGAGAGGTGTTCACACATAGTTGGACTATGTTGTATTGATCATTAGAGGGATCAATGGTACTTAAGGAGTGAGATATAACTACAAGGGCAAAATGGTAAATTGGCCCAACTGTACTTACGAGTATCTGTAAAGGGTTATTGTACCCATGATTGATTATATCCGATGAACACAGAAATATATATGTGGTAAGAAGTGTTCAGCTATCGGTCTTTAGTGAAATGTCTGGCAGTTAACGGATGGTGGATTTCGTGGCTAAAAAGTTTAGTCAGCTATTCACGTTGGAGCTTCGAGCCATAGGTCCATAAGGTCCCCTTGGTAGCTTGGATACAAGTTAAGAATCAGTTTTTGGATCAGTTTGAAATGTTCAAATTGGCAAGAGGGAGTTCGATTATATATGATATAATTAACTAAATTTATGAGATACATTAATTTAGAGGAAATTGGATATAAATATGATTTAAATCAAGTAGAGGAGAAAACACTATGGTTGATATATGATATCAAACTGTAGGTTATGCATATAATATGATTATATTTATTATTTTATTAAATAGACGGTTATGAGATAATTGCCCGACGTTTTCTCTGAATTCATGCGTTAGTGGGACGTTCAATTTAGTTTTAATAAGTAAAGAATAAAATGAAAATGATTTTCATTTTATAAGAGAGACGCATAAGCGCTCAAGGTGTGTTTGCAATTGATTGCATAGTATTTGAGAGCCTATACGATAGCGCATCGCGTTTACTAAACGATCAAAAACCCGTGTGCGCTTTCCTAAACGTCCGCTTATCGTTTCCTAGACGATTGCTTAGCGCCTGAGATGAACTAAACGATCGTATAGACGATCGCCTAGCTTTTACTACATGATCGTGTACCTCGCCTAAATGATCAACCACCCGATTATACGATAGTCTTTCACTTCTCCCACTTGCTTGATCTTTAGTACACGATTGCCTTTCCTCTGCACCTCTACCAAATTAGAATAAGGCCCACCCTTTGGATTCTCACTCCAAGAATACTGAGGGCTCCGAGTGGTGGTGTCGTTCCTATTTTCTGGTGTTCATGCGAAGCCATTCGTGGTAGACGACTAAAGGTGCTGAACGATTGCCTGACATTCTAGCGTGAGTGCAAGGAGTTCGTTCGTGTGAGAGCGAGTTTTGTTCTGAAGAAAGATCCGCTTCCGCTCATAGGTACTCTTATAAGAGTTCCTTCACGGTTAAGCTTGTAAACCTTTTGCTCTTGACCTTGGATTATGAATCCCTCGGGTTGCACCATATAAATGGTTTCCTCAAGATTGCCATTCAGAAAAGCAATCTTGGCATCCAGTTGCCATATCTCATAATCATAATATGAGGCAACGGATAGGAATATTCGAATAGACTTTAGCATGGCAACAGGCAAGAAAGCCTCCTCATAGTCGACTCTACCTAGGTATAACCCTTTGTCACTAGTCTAGCCTTGAAGGTTTGCACCTTCTCATCAGCACCCCGTTTCCTCTTGTAGATCCATTAACAATCTATAGGTTTAACCCCCATCAGGTTGATCTACAAGATCCCAAACTGAATTGAAGTATATAGACTCCATTTCAAGATCCATGGCTTTAATCCATTCATCTTTGTCAACATCCTCCATTGCCTTCTTGTAAAACAATGGATCCTCAACTTTTCCATCAACTACCATAGCTAGGATTTCAGTTAAACCCATATAGCGAATAGGTGGGTTCGTAATCCTCCTACTACATTGAGGTTCCCTCAAAACTTGAGGTGGATTTGACCTACTACATGAACCTACTTCAACAACTCTTGTTGAGGTAATAGGCTCTTCAACAACTCTTGTTGAAGATTCAGTAGTTTCTTTAAAAAGTTCATTTAACGCAATTTTACTTTTGGGTCTGTACTCCCTTATGTGGTTCTCCTCAAGAAAATTAGTATTTGTCGATATAAATACTTTGTTTTCTTTAGGATCATAGAAATAACCACCCCTTGTTCCCTTGAGGTAGCCTACAAATAGGCATAACCTTGAATGTGGTCCCAGTTTCTTTGGTTTGGCCTCAAGCACATGTGTTGGGTAGCCTCAGATTCTGAAATGACGTAAACTGGCTTTACGACTGTTCCATAACTCCAGAGGTGATTTGGCAACACTCTGAAAGGGAATACAATTTAAGATATAAGTTGTAGTCTCCACTGCATAATCCCAAAACGAGTTAAGCAATGAAACGTAACTCATCATAGACTGAACCATGTCCAACAGGGTTCCATTTCTCCTCTCTGATACACCATTCTGCTAAGGGGTACCAGGTGCTGAGAGTTGGGAAACTATTCCATGTTCTATAAAATAGTTCTGGAAAGTTGAATCCAAAAACTCTCCACCTCGATCAGATCAAAGTGTTTTAATCGTTCTATTTAATGCGTTTTCAACTTTAGCCTTGAATTCTTTGAACTTTTCAAACGATTCAGACTTATGTTTTATTAAATAAACATACTCGTAGCTTGAATAATCATCAGTAAAAGTGATGAAATATTCATAACCTCCCCTGGCTATTACATTCATCAAACCGTAAAGGTTTGAATGCACTAGCTCTAGAGATTATTTGGCTCTGTGACCTTTTCCAATAAAAGACCTTTTAGTCATTTTGCCTTTAAAGCATGACTCACACACAGGTAAAGAATTTTCTTCTAACTCACTTAGAAGTCCATTCTTCACCAACCTTTCAATCCTATTGAGATTAATGTGTCCTAATCTTCGATGCCAAAGATGGGCATTTTCTTTAGGAGAAATTCTAAGTCGTTTATTTTGAGTAACGACGGTTTTAAACATCTCTATGTTATGGAGGGCATTTGTTGCTAACGGCCCCAAAGACAATCTACAGACTAAGTTCCAGTTGAGCAAAACATATATCAACACCATTCTTATTAATAAACACTTTATTATAAGAAAAATGAAGTTGATATTTATATTCTAAAAGACAATCTACAGACTAAGTTCCTTTTTAAATCAAGAACAACAAATACATCATTCAAAATGAGAAATTTGTTCCGAAAATGTTAACCATAGACCTCCCACTACCACAACTGAGACAATGTGCCCGGTTCCAACTCGTATCGTCATCTCACCAGCACCAAGTTGCCACTAGGAACTAATTCCTTGAAATGAAGAACAAATATGGTTAGTGGCCCCAAAGTCAATAATCCAGACAGAATCATCATTCTCCACTAAAAAAGTCTCCAAAACAAGCAAATCACATTTACCTTGTTTAGCCTTCTTCTTCTCTGACAAATATCTGAGGCAGTTCCTCTTCCAGTGCCTGTCCTGGTTGCAATGGAAATATTTTTCCTTGTTAACCCTCATTGGTTGTTTACCCCTTGGAGCAGCAGCTTATGGGTTAGCAGGTGGCTTCCCTTACCACCCTTCTTCTTTTTCCATTTTCTAGTGCCAGAGGAAGAAGGTGCAGACTTAGTTTCAGAGGTTGAACCTTTGTGGAACTTTTTAGATGATGAAGCCACATTTGTTTCACCCTTCTTCTCCTTGCTTTTCAACAAGGATTGGAATGTCTATAGCTCATTGAGAATAGTAGTAAGGTTGTAGTCAATCATGTTCAGAACAACATTGCTATAGAAATGAAGGAAGCTATCTGGTAAAGATTCTAGAATTATGCTAACTTGGCTGGCCTCATCAATGCTCGACCCGTTCATCTCAGTCATGTTGAAGTGGATCATCATTTGAGAACGTGTTCTTGAACAGATGACCTCTCTTGCATCTGTGAGTTAAGATGTATTTGAGAGCGTCGTGCCTGAGCTGTGCAGACGATTGTCCAAACATTCCCCGCAGGGACTCCATGATCTCATGTGCAGTGACCATGGGCTCATGCTTCTTGGCCAAAATTTTGTTAAGGTTGGCCAAGATATATGCTCAGGCTTTCTCATTCACTCATCGCTCATATGCTTCTCTAACATTTCGAGGAGCAGTAGAAGCTAGAATGGGAGGACATTCCTTCGTTAGGACAAATCTGCGATAATCGATGATTAAAATCGTGTTTATTGTATTTTTCCAACTAGCGTAGTTCTCACCAGTTAGTTTGTCGACGACAAGTAAGCTAAGAGTCGCAGTAGCCATATTAAAATTGCTGAGGCAGAACAAACTTAATTAAGTCTACTTGCATCAAACCAATTTTATAAAACCAATCATGTTTTAGCAAAATAGTCTAGTGTACCCTAAGTTAAATCTATTTTACAATGATGCTTCAGTGAAGCACGACAAAAGTCAACGTAGGGTGATCAAGTGCCCCTTCACTGAAATTAGACATTCTCAACCATTAGACAAAAACAACTCCTTGTAACTGAATCTAATAGTCACTATTGTTCGGTCCAGAATTGTTAACATCCTTAACAATTCTGTGTAAGTGTAACCCCTTATTTTAGGTCCTAAAGTCCCACCCTAATGAGTCAACCTTAGGGAAAAGCCGATTAGGACAAGAGACTAAAGCAACCCTAATGCCATCCGTAGGGGGACACCCACGATGCCACAAGGCGATGCACAAAACTTTATTGAACCTAATGAGGGACCGAGGGATATGTTGTCATACGTCCTGCTCCCACTTACTATGAACACTCTCTCTATTCACCTTGGTATTGATCTACCCAAATGCCACCCATAGGAGGACACCTATGGTGCCTCGAGGCCGAAGATAGATCTCACGATGTGAACTTCTAGGGAGAAACGTGTAGAGGTTAAAGTGAAGTATAATATACACCATTTTCCTCCTACTGAATTTTTCACCTAGGGTTTATTAATTTAGAAAATCTGGCTATTGATTTTATCTAAGTGTTTTGTTTAATTTGCTAAAATAAAACACTTGCTTTTTATGATTAAACGACTTTGATTCAAGTCTTATTAAACTTTTTAACAGAATTTCATCAAATTTGCATGCATGTAACAAATCTACCTAATTCACTTTTCTAGGTAGGTTCCCAAGTAGGGGTGCGACGTTTCCATCGACTTAAGTATCCCAACCTAGCCTGAACTACCCTTAAACAAAAGATCCTTTATAGATACATTTGTTACATATTTAATCTTTCATTAAGAATCAATTTAATCCTATTAGACTGATTCAAAACATTAAACTTTGATTTCTAATCTCATTAGGAACGTGATCTTGGGTCTATCTCAATCAAATTTTAAAACACTTTGAAAAATGAATAAAGCCTAAGGTTTGCAAGCAACTCTTTATTATTGATTTTAATTCTAATTTCATTAATTATATCAATTATAAGAAATGAAACAATTAAAACCAACTAACATTGCAAGCTCGACATACATAAGTTATTTATAACAATTATAAACTAACCTAAGATAGTGTCATGCTTCATGAAATATTCATTTATTACTAATATATAACTTTTATATAAATAAGTAATGAATTAAACTATAGCATGCATTCCAACAAACATTTAACCTTATATTATAACATTTATAATTTAAATGATGCATGATATACTATAATGCATGCATATATATATTATAACTCTAATATTATATGATGCATGGGCATGCTTTATGTAATTTAAATCATGCATAGTAATATATTATAACATTTATAATAAAATGATACATGAAAATAAATGCATAACCTATGATGGGTTTAAAACTATATGACATACATTATGGCATATAAAATAAACATACATCACATGCATATTTAATTAAGTTGATGGATTGGGATAATTAATCTCAAACCAGAAAAAAATGCTAAACTATTACAAAAGTTGAGTCCTCCGATTTAGAACAAGTGAATCGGGTCTTGAACCGCTCACCAAGAAGCCTTGCAGCTTGATCGTATAGCAAATCTCCTGATCATCGCGTATAAACGATCGTGTATAAGCGATTGCGTAGCTTTGGACTATGCAATGGGCATGAAAGTCTACGCATTGTGCAACGTGCATCGAGTATCGCATACCATGCGATCATGTAGCTATTGACTATGCGATGAGCATGATAGCCTATACGATCATTTAGCACACAAGCCTTGTATCGAGTATCATATACCGCATAATCGTCTATACATTGAGCGTCTAGCCTACACAATTATGCAGCCAACGCAACATGGTCGTGTAGCAAACTCTACATGATTGTGTAGCAGATGTTACATGATCGTATAGAAAATTCTACAAGGACGCATAGCAAAATCTAAACAATCGTTTAGCTCTAACTACATGATGCGGCTACCATTTTGTCTTTTCCATCGAAACACACTGCAACCTTTTTTCTAAAGCTTCACGAACAACTCAAAACCAAACGAATACAAACTCAATTGCAAGTTTAATGCCCAAAAACGCAGGGGCCCTTACATATTAACTTTTGTAATTTAAACAGAAAGCCATAAACAGAGATTACTACCCTGGAAAATCCATCAACAACCATCCACATACATTCGACATTTAAACGCAATGCATAACTTAAACCCCATAAAAAATATAAACGATTTCAATACAGAAATGGATTTTGGAATCAGAACTACAACCTGACATGGATACCAATTGAAGGAACTCATTTTAAAGAGATCCTTGAGTGGAAGTGGATCGTCCAAATTCCATTTAGATTGAAAACATGAATTTATAGTAAACATACAGTTTGTGCGTTCTAATTAAAATTGCAGTATACTTTTTAAACAAGAAATAGGGTTAAGGAGATTATACCTTTGAAGAATATTTCTTTGCATAAAACCCTCAAACTATCACAAACTCGAACACAACAACAAACTTGAAGACTCTTTTTAAGAAATATACGAACCAAAATGAGACACAACCACTTGGAACCTTTGGTATACTCGGGGTGAGAGTCCAGGAGTTGTGGGCTTTGATTATTTTGATAAGGAGGGAGAAGATTGAGGAAGACATTATCGTATAGAAAGCTTCTCAATCGCGTAGTAAAAAATGTCTTATTGTATAGACTCTGTCTCTGTCGAAAATAGACTAATTTGGGAAAAATAAAAAATCATTTCTTTTATCCCATTTGCCATAAAAAACTAATTAACCACCCACTAAGGTGGTTAGAGAGAAAAAAAGGGATGATTATTATTCAAAACAATAAATAATATAAATAAATATGATAACCAACTTATCATATTATATTTATAACCAATAATTTTAATCTTGCATCATATACAATATAAACTATAGTTTTTTTTTCCTATTTTATGGCATTTAATATAAATTATATTTATATTAAATTTAACAACTATGAATCTCATTCATAGAAAATATATTTCAATCACAGTCAAATATTTATTCCTCCAATTAAACTATAATGTATTAAATACATTATGTCAATTATATCATATATAATTGAATCAATTTAATTATATCACATATAATTAAATTCCCTCTTATTAATTTGAACAATTCAAATTAACCCAAAAACTGATTCTCAACTAAATTCTTTTGAGCTACCAAGGGGACCTTATGGGCCTGTAGCTTGAAGCTTCAATGGTAAGTGAATAAATAATTAAACTCTTTAATTACATTATCCACCATCCGTTAACTATCGGACACTCCGCTAAAGACCGACAGCTGCACTCTTCGCACAATAGACATATTTTTATGTCCATTGGATATAACCAGTCAGCAGTACGATTACCCTTCACAAATTGCTCGTAAGTACAGTTGGGCCAAATTATCTTTTTGCCCCTGTAATTACATCTAACTTCTTAAGTACCACTGATTGCTCTAATGAACAATAGTCATAGTCCTACTATGACTAAACCCTTCTCGGGCAAGGAGAGGGTGTGGCACCACATTATTCAAAATCCAGAATCAGTCTTTAAGGGAGCAATTTATCTATTTACCCCTACATCGGGGAAAGAATGTATTCCATCTTGTGTAGCTGAGTTCCTAGCTCCCCAATCAGACGAATCCCCAAATGGTAGGCTTGTTGAGTCGGCGATCTGGCCACTCTCACCCATACAATTCAAAGGACCGCCCTCATAGACAAGAGTTCACAACTCACTCAGGATTAAGGTTAAGTTACCTATGGTCATCCTAGTGAAATTAAAGTCTATTATGAACGACGATATATAATGAGACTAAGTATTTCGTAGTCCGGTCTTATACAAAATCTTTTGTATAAAATACCCCGCTCGCATGTTTAATGCATGAATGATCAGGATCAGATCATTTGTAGCACTTTACAACATTTGTAACATCTATAAAGCAGGTCATACTCGTAGTGTCACCAGGATAAGGTACCTAGCCTTATCCATATACTACAGACCATTTAGGTTATCACTTAAACATGATCCACTGTATCTCTCCACATACATGTTTAAGTTACAACGATAACCTTGGATGTTAGTTTATTGGTTTGTGGTTAATGAAACTAAAATATCACTTATTTCATAGACAAAGTGAATAAAATATCAACTATTATTAATCACATACAAGTTTGTTCATACAAAGTTTACAAACTATAGGACTCTATGAGATTTGAGGCATCAACCCCAACATGGAGTTCATATGTCTGTGGAGTTCATATGTCAGTAGAGTTCATATGTCTCTGTCTGGGATGCAAAGTTATTTGGTCTGAGTTCATATGTCTGTGTTTGGGGTGCAGAGTTGAGTTCATATGTCTGAGTATCTAATGTAGTTTTTTGAACTCTAAATAATATAATTTTATGATTACTATTTTTATTTTGAAACTTTGTATTCGATAATTTTACTTATATTTGTTTGAACAAAATGTGGATTGCATCTTTTTTTTTTTTTTTTATAATTTTACTTATATTTGTTTGAACAAAATGTGGATTGCATCTTTTTTTTAAAAAAAAAAAATTTAGAACTTTTCTTTCTATCTTTCTTTCTTTGTTTTTGGGCAATGAACAATAATTGCCCATTACATTTCTTGTAGAAATATGGTTAAATAAAATGAGAAACCAAAGAAAAATAAAAACTTTTGATTCCAACTAATTTTTCTCCATGAATTTCATTAACTTCTTCTTCCTGTTGCTTTCTAATTTTACTATGTCATGATTTTTTTTTTTAAATTAGATCTCCCACATCATGTTAACTGCCAATATAATGTCACCAAATTTCTTCAACACTTTCATTTTCAATTTCTCTAAATTTGGAGATCATCAAAGAACAAATCTCAATTTTAAAATTTTCATTTTATGATTTTTTTGTTATATGTCACATACTTTTCAACTACATACATACTTTTCGTCTAAGTATTCTTAACTTTCATTTGGTATATGAATTCAATTAAATAAACTACAAATTTTTACGTATAAATATTGCACTTAATGTAGACAAAATAATATTTTTTATATAATAAAAAACCCTACAACATACTTTAACAATCACCAGTCTTATAGTAGTTAGAAGTGGTTGTCGAAGTTGATTATCAAAGATGATTATCACTACAGTTTGTAGTCGGAGCCTAAACTTGGTCACATGAAGGTGATATGGAGTTGATTGTCGAAGTTTGTCATCGTAGGTGGTTTTCGAATCCCGGAGTTGGTCGGGCGAAAGTAGTTGTCGAAGTTGATCATAGAAGATGATTTTCATCGAAGATATTAGTCAGAAGTGGCTGTCGGAGCCCGAAGTTAGTTGCATGGGGATGGTATTAGTTGATTGTCGGAGTTTACCGTCAGAGATGGTTGTCGAAGCCCGAGTTGGCTGTCAAAGTTGCTCACTTAAAGGTGGTCATCGAATGTGATTTTCATCAGAGTTTGTAGTTGGAAGTGGTTGTCAGAGCCTACGAAGGTGGTTGTCGGAGTTGGTCATCGGAGTTTGTTGTCGAAGTCAATTGGTCATCAAAGTTGGTAGTGCGAAGGTGGTCGTCGGAATGGGTCACCGGAGGTGGCTGTCGGAGGTCGGAATTAATTGCCAGAGTTGGTTGCATAAAGGTTTTCGGAGACTGGAGTTGGTTGTCGAAGCTATCATTGGAGGTGGTTGTTGGAGCCCGAATTTTGTTGTTGGAATTTTCATTGGAGGTGGTTGTCAGAGTACGGAGTTAGTTTCTGGATTGTGACAATGGCCGATCGGTGGAGCCATTGAAAATATTGAAAGAAGCCATTGAAAATATACCAACTCAACTCCACCAACATTTAAAATTTGTGGGCCAAACAATAAGTTGGTATATTATACCAACTCAATTCAACTCATGTTGATGAGCCAAACACCCCCTTATAGATATTGTTTTTGCACATAGATTATAGAAAACTTTGTATAACTCAACAACAACAGTGAACATCTTTTTTGAAGTATGCTCGAAAACCAATTGGAAGCAAAACGTGAGAGTTGTGAGTTTTTAGCCCTCATAGTTTTCTATCTTTCTCACTCACACATCTTGATATATTTGACACAAACCCATCAAGAAATTTGACTGATTTCATCCGCTTACAGAATGCAATCCTGTCACTAGTAGTCAATGTGTATGAAGCGTGTGGCTTTACAACTCTATCTCTAATTTTTGCCGATGTAGTTCTTTTCGTATATTTAGATCTTTTAAATCCAAACGAGCATTAGTTGTATCCTTATTCTTTCCTTCAATATTTAATAATGTGTCTATCAAATAATCAGAAATATTCTTTTCGATATGGATAGCATCCAATTTATGTCTCAATAAAGTTTCGACTAATATGGAAGTTGGAAAAATACACTCTTTTTATTCCAATTTAAAAATTTTTCTATTTTTTTTATCACGTTTCCCTAGATGTTTGCTAAGCACAGAAATATTTAACAAGTTCACCTCTCGTAAAATATTTTCTCCATCCATGAAAATTGGAGGAGGTCTACATTCCACTTTCCATCATATTGTTTGCTCTTAGACAAACTGTGATTCTCTGGAAGATAATGTTGATGCCCCATAAAACATTATTTTCCTATTAGCCTTAATGATGATGTATCCTTTTTACAAATAGGGTATTTTTGGTAACCTTTGGTACTCCATCCAGATAGGTCACCATATGTAGGAAAGTCATTAATAGTTCACAATAAGCTCCTGTATAGTTAAAAGTATTCGCTGCTAACACAATCATAAGTGTGTACACCATCATTCATAACCCTTTTAACTCTTTAATAAATGGTTGTAAGTAAATATCAATTTATTTTCCAGGAGATTTTGACTCGGGTATAAGAAGGGAGACAATGAAATTTGTCCCTTTCATGCACTTCCAAGATGGCAAATTGTAAAGAATGAGCATCACAAGCCATATACTATACGAAATACTCTATTCCCAAATGGATTAAAACCATATGAAGCTAGTCTTAAACGAATATTTCATGGGTCTAAAGTAAACTGAGAAAACTCACGATCAAAATGCTTCCAGTCTTAAGCATCAGCGGGATGTCACAACACTCCATTAATTTCAACACATTTATCTTTATGCCACCTCATTTCAGGTGCAATATATTTAAATGCAAATAATCTCTTTAATTTTGGTATTAAAGGAAAATGTCGTAAAAATTTATGTGGATTCTTTTTACTTGCTCCATCTTCAACTTTGTACGAAGACTCACCACATACTAGATACTGTTGCTAGTCGACAAATTCTTTCCAATATAGGAGGTGATCGTATTTGCAAGCATGAATAGACTCATAACCTAGTCCTAAGTCACATAATATTCTTTTAGCTTCATAAAATGAACTAGGTATAGATGCTCCAACAGGAAATGCTTCTTTTAACAATTCAAGTAACAAATCAAACGACTTGTTAGTCCAACCGTCAAGAACCTTAATATGCATCAACTTTAACAAAAACAACAATGAAAAGAATTTTGTACAACCAGGGTACAATCGGTTACGTGTTTCATTTATTAAGTCTTCAAATGAGCTTGAATTGTTATCTCTTTCTTGGGCATTGGTATGCATCTCATTCTCATTATATTCATTTATATCAGTAATTAGACACTGTAGATCATTTATAATATTCAAAATTTCATTTTCTTCATCCATAACATTCATCTTTATCGTACTTAATCCATCATCATGTGTCGATTGAGATGTGTGACTCTCGTATCCCCTAGACAAGTCGATGGGTCTCCATGATATACCCATTGATGAAACAATGGAGATATACCATTAATGAATAAATGTCGTTCAACTCCATCTATTGGCTCCCACATTGCATTCATACATTTTCTGCATAGACATCTTGTTTTTCCTGAGTTATTAACATGAAGTTTTGCAACTTCAAGGAATCAGACTACTCCTTTTGCATACTCAGTTGATAACTTGTTCCTAATATTAATCCACTCTTTATCAATTCTTAATAATATATGTGATAATTTGAACCTGTCTAATTAGTTATATTAGAACTTATGGTTTCAATTTCTAAGTATTATTTTTTTGTTAAAAGAGTTGTTTTCTTTAAGAACAAGTTTGGGTAGTGGATGCAAATGAGTAATTAAAACTTTTAATTATCTAACAACAATATTCAACCACAAATAATAAACCAAGTTAAAATATATATTAATACTTTTAGTTTCATTTCATTTCTTTCTTATTTGTATTTCTTTTTTAGGTGAGTTTTCTTTTAAGAGTCCCTTTCTTTTATTACAAGAGATTGTCATTCCCATCTGGGGTTGTGTTTTTTTTTTTTTTTTCTCTTTTTCTTTTGTTCTTATCAATTATATTGTGGTCTTCAAATTCAAATTCATTGCTTTGAATTTGGGATTTCATAGTTTTTGCATCTTTATCACATGTTGCCAGTAAGAATTTTAAATAAAAAATAAAGTACTAAAATAGATAATAAAAAAAATGAAGGAAAAAATCACACACAATAATGACAAGGTACTAAACAGACCATTTTGACTGTCTCATTCACATCCTTGTCCTTTCTCTATGCTAAATGAGAATCTTCCATTTCAACTCCCAAGTTCTAAGAAAACTCTATCATATTTGGATAGGTTACCTATTCAAATCCAAAGGAATGATAATCCATGGAGTTTAATTATAATATGGCTCGATTATGTCTCCTGTTTTCTAAGCTATAACTAAAAGCATCACAAAAAGGAATATTGCACCCACAAGTAATAAAGTTCAATGCTTTGAACTTGGTGGGGGAAAGATTTGAGTCTACTTTAGCTCTTATATAAGTATACCTCTTACTTCACATTCATATCTACATTTTTTTCCTGGTTCTTCATTGCATCAAAAACAACCTTTTATGCATTGAACTTGAAATTTGGATTGGTTTTTGTCTCCTCCTTATATCATTTTTGTTTGAATTGGCCTTAGGCATCATATAATGAATTATGATTAAACTTCATATTTTATGGATAAATTCTAGTATTAAATTTTGTTCAAATTTGGTCTTTCATTTCATTTCCTTCTTATTATCGGTATATTTTCAGACAATGCAATATATTTTGTGCACGAGTTTGGAGAAAAGCCATCAAACCAACCCTATAATTGGTCGCATTGAGTGCAAGGCGGGCCATGGAGTAAAGATTGACTATTCTTACTACCCTGTGCATAAATTTTGAAATAACTGGTGTCGTTTCTAGAGAAATTGAGGAAGAAACAGAAATAAAGCAAAAAAAAAATAAATAAATAAAAATTAAAGGTTTATACTACTGACAGCAACGACAACGAGCTTTGTGAAGCATCGGTGGCACTGGTGAAGCACCAATGACAACGTCGTGAAGAATCGGCGCGAGGTGTGGCTTCTCAGCACTAGGTGTCAGACTGTAGAAGAAGATCGAATGAAAGAGGGAAAAAGGCTGATGAAAAAAATTAAGTGATTAGGGTTTTAAATGACCCTATCTCGATGCCTTAAAAGGCGTCAGAAAAAGTTGTTTATCCCGATGGTAGTGTAAGCTCCCGTCGGGATAGTCTTAGAACAATATTATCAATTTTTTAAAACTCTCACTGACTTCCATTTTCTCCCGACGTCTAGTCCATATCGTCGGGAGAGATCTACAAAAAAAAATCCCACCATTTTTGTATTGACAGTCTAAAGAAACCATCAGACCTCTAAAACTAGAAACCCATAAATCTTACCTTCCTATGATGATGAAAAAAACTAAAATATGGCATCATTTTGATAGATTACAAGAAGAAACTAAGAAAGAAGTTAAAACTAAGAAAGTGGAAGAGATAAAGGGGGAGAAAGGGCTGGAGACCCGAATGTGGTTGATAAAATTGACCTAAAACAGAAAAGAGATATTTATAAAATGCGAAGTAGCAATGTGGCGCTACAGACTCTTTCCACAATGTTGCACGCGGCGCACACATCTCTTTTGGAATTCGTACTAGCATCGCAGAACTGTCACATTTTGTCTTTGCCTTGTGCACATGCGAGTGATCTTATGCGAGTTTTCGTGCTTATCACGCATGCTGGGTGTAACGACCATGCTTGTCCAGGGCCTGTTGCCCATGGCCGCATGCCCAAACCAACCCCCTTCTAGCATACTTTCATATTCTGTATTGTATTAGTTTAGTTAGCTTGCTTTCTTTACATTTTCATTGTAAGTGACCACTCGCCCTTTTGCATATGCAAGGGCGCCAGTTGGCTTTTTGTTCAGAATGCACTATATGGGGATAAGACTAACCATCACTTCCTCATACCCGGAGTAGTACTCTATAAAGCCGTTGTTGTTGCTTATTGCTTTCTAGTCTACTACAATCTTTCTTTCTTTATACACACTCTCAAATCTTCTTACGAAAACCTTTTCTCTAAACCCGTTTTCTAAAACCGTTTTCCCTAAAACGGGGGTGGAGGTTGCAAGAGGCACTCGGTGTGCCATCGGCAGTCCGAATTCGAGTTGGTTGGCTTGTTCGTGAGCGGGAACAAGTGCCGTACAATCGCTAAGAGAAGCTTCCGGAAGAGCGATTGTGACAGTTGGTATCAGAGCCAAGTTGGCTTATAGAGGGAAGATCAGTGATCATGTCGGCGACGAAGAACCTGAACAAGTCCCATGTGGACAGATTGGTAGAGATGGAAGAACAAATGCTCTACCTGAGAGAGGTCCCGGATAATGTTCGTTTCCTTGAGACTCGGCTACAAGAAGTTGCCGAGAAAGTTGATGGAATTGATGCGGTGGTAGGCCGCCTAGACGGATTACCCGTCAGAGAATTGATGATGAGGGTAGAGACCCTCGAGACCAAAACAGTACGGTCCGGCAGCTTTGAATGAGGCGATAGCTCCTCGGGCTCTGTTGCCCACATAGAGGAGCGTGTCGAAGAGCTGGACAGCTCCCAAAAAGCAATACTTCAGATGGTAACCGATTTATCTGAAGACTTTCGATCGGCCCTGGATGTCGTCAGAGCCGAGATAGCGGATGTGAGTGCTAGGGTGAATCTCACCATCCGAGCGGTCGGGACCAAGCCCCACCTGGGGGAGCCATGGCAGTGAGTCAAATAAAAATCCCAGAACCGAAACCCTTCTGTGGGGTGCGAGAAACGAAAGCCCTGGAAAATTTTATCTTCGACCTTGAGCAATACTTCAAGGCGACGAACACAGTGACTGAAGAGTCGAAAGTCACAATAGCAACGATGCATCTAATTGAAGATGCGAAACTGTGGTGGAGATCACGATTTACAGACATACAGGAAGGACGCTGCACGATTGATACTTGGGATAGATTGAAACAAGAACTTCGTTCGCAGTTCTTCCCTGAAAATGTCGAGATCTTGGCTCGACGAAAACTTCGAGAGCTAAAGCAAACAAGTAACATCAGGGACTACGTAAAACAGTTTGCAGGACTCATGTTGGACATACGGGATATGTCTGAAAAAGACAAGGTCTTTTGCTTTGTGGAGGGGCTGAAACCGTGGGCAAAATCAAAACTATATGAACAGAGGGTACAGGATCTCCCCTCTGCCTATGCGGCAGCTGAACGGCTATACGACCTTAGCACTGACTCACAAGATGTGAGGAAGCAATCAACTTCCCCAAATGGGGGAAACAGAAATAGCCGTTCTAGTCCTCCCAGACCTGGGGGAGGAGACAAGAACACAAGGGGGGACCATAAATCATCCCAAACGAGATCGGGACACAATTGGCGGGGGCCGCCACAACAGCATAACAATTACAATCGCCCCCCTGTCTTGTTTCATATGTAGAGGGCCACACAGGGCGCGCGAGTGTCCAAATCAAACTGCGTTCAGTGCTTTTCAAGCCACATTAGCCTCTACCTCCGAAGACAAGGCTGAACTAGAGGAGACGGTAACCGAGCCAGCGACAGAAATTGAGAATCCCAGGATGGGGGCATTGAAATTCCTATCTGCACTCCAGAAGAATATGGGAAAGGCGACGGAGCCACTAGAGAAAGGTCTCATGTATGTGGACGCTTGGGTCAACCAAAGATCGGCCAAAACCACTATGGTTGACTCTGGGGCTACCCATAACTTCATGGCTGAGACGGAAGCTCGCCGCCTGAACTTGAATTGGGAAAGAGATGCAGGGAGGATGAAAGCTGTGAATTCCGCAGCCCTACCGATTATGGGGATAGCGAAGAGAACTCCGGTAAAGTTAGGAGACTGGAAGGGCTTCGTTGACTTCGTGATTGTCAAGATGGATGATTTCGATGTGGTACTGGGGATGGAATTCCTACTTGAACATAAAGTCATACCAGTGCCCCTCGCCAAATGCTTAGTCATTACCGGATCTTCACCGACCGTAATCCAAGCCAGTATCAAGCGGCCAAATGGGGTGAGAATGATCTCAGCCCTCCAATTGAAGAGGGGCCTGGCCCACGACAAACCCACGTTCATGGCCATCCCGATAGAATCGGTTGAGTCCACTGAAGAGGAGATCCCCCAAGACGTTCTATTTGTCTTGGAAGAGTATTGGGACGTCATGCCGAAAAGCCTGCCCAAGTCCTTACCCCCACGAAGGGGGATTGACCATGAGATTGAGTTGTTGCCAGGGGCAAAGCCGCCTGCCAAAAATGCATATCGGATGGTCCCGCCAGAATTGGCTGAGCGTCGGAAACAGTCAGACGAGTTGTTAGATATGGCTCAGTTCAGCTTCAATAGCCAGCAGAGTTCCGCGACCGGAAAAACGCCCTTCGAAGTGTGCGGCAGGCAGCCACTCAGGCCACACTTGGTGGACCACCCTTATGCAGGCAAAAGTCCTCAAGCACATAACTACACTAAAGAGTGGAGCAAAACCTCTGAGATAGCTCGCGCCTACCTAGAAGGAGCATCGAGGAGGATGAAGAAGTGCGCTGGTAAGAAGCGGAGGGCCCTTGAGTTTCAAGCTGGGGACAAGGTCCTGATCAAGCTACGACCGGAACAGTTTCGTTTCCAAGGCCAGAGAGACCAACGGCTAGTAAGGAAATATGAAGGTCCAGTGGAGGTAATTGAGAAGGTCGGGAGAACCTCATATAGGGTTCAGTTACCCTCATGGATGAAGATTCATCCTCTCGTCCATGTGAGTATCCTGAAACCCTATCATCCCGATCCCGAGGATGAACAGAGAAACATGCTAAGACGCCCACCGGTCACGATGAAGAGTTCTGCTGAGAAAGAAGTTGCACAAATCCTGGATAAACGTACGCACCGTATTGGAAGACCCAGATGAGAACTGACAGAGTTCTTAGTGAAATGGAAGGATCTCCCCGACGAAGAGATCAGTTGGGAGCGGGCCGAAGACTTGAAGAATGCAGCTTCAGCCATCGCAGGTTTTGAACAAGGTCGGTTGACGGGGACGCCAACCAATTAAGTGGGGGAGAATGTAACGGTCATGCTTGTCCAGAGCCTGTTGCCCATGGCCGCATGCCCAAACCAACCCCCTTCTAGCATACTTTCATATTCTGTATTGTATTAGTTTAGTTAGCTTGCTTTCTTTACATTTTCATTGTAAGTGACCACTCGCCCTTTTGCATATGCAAGGGCGCCAGTTGGCTTTTTGTTCAGAATGCACTATATGGGGATAAGACTAACCATCACTTCCTCATACCCGGAGTAGTACTCTATAAAGCCGTTGTTGTTGCTTATTGCTTTCTAGTCTACTACAATCTTTCTTTCTTTATACACACTCTCAAATCTTCTTACGAAAACCTTTTCTCTAAACCCGTTTTCTAAAACCGTTTTCCCTAAAACGGGGGTGGAGGTTGCAAGAGGCACTCGGTGTGCCATCGGCAGTCCGAAATCGAGTTGGCTGGCTTGTTCGTGAGCGGGAACAAGTGCCGCACAATCGCTAAGAGAAGCTTCCGGAAGAGCGATTGTGACACTGGGCACACAATGCCACTTGATGGGCATTATAGTGCCACAGAACAGTGCCTACCTACGTGTGCATTTTGTCTTTAGCATCACACGCGGGGTCTACCTTCCTTGGGCCATATTTGTCTTTTCTCACTCCTTTGATGTCTAGTTGCTCTACTTATTTGTTCCGACGCAATTAAACTACCATCGGGAAAACTTTCTTCAAGAATAACTTAATTTCTTGTAGTACTTATTCAGATTCATATTGAGAATAATACATTTTTTTTTTTTTTTGTATTTTATGCGTATAAAATAAAAAGATATCAAAGATATCAATTAATCCTTAATTATTGAAGATATCTATTAATATTTAATATATCAAAGTCGAAACTTCTGATTTACAGATATATCAACATATTGATAGATATTTCCATCTAAACCAAAAGCCACTACATCATATTTCTCAAATACATTATTAAACAATAATATTGGATTCCACACATGCGTGCATTCAAACATAACTAAAACTTGCATCATATTTTCTTCAAAGTTTGAAGTGTTCAAGAGCAGATATGCCATTGAGGCCTTTCTGATAGTAGTGAGCCACATAGTCTTTGATGGATGTTTCTCTATAAATGTCTGGATTTTCTTCTGATCTTAACTCCTTAAGAGGTCCAAAAACTAAACCATTTTCTGGTGGAAGATTGCACCTAAAGAAACTTGCCACTGAAATTCTTGGCCCTCCTTTATTTGCTAAAACCCTATGATTCACACTTTTGAACCTATCATTGGACATCAACTGCAAAATAGTAACAAATATTTAAATCACTTCAATAAGAATAATCAAAACATCGAGTCCGAGTCATCTAATTGTAATATACGATTAAATTTACCTTTATCTATTAATTTAAATTTTTTGGTCAATTGATGATTTAAGATAGTATCATAGTAGATTGAATCGGAGATAGGAGGAGCAACATCCTCCTACATATATATTTAATTAATTTATAAATAATTGTCATTACTTTTTTTTTGTCAATGGGTATGTTGGTTTTTTTGTGATTGAGCATTATTTTTTAGACCATTGGATTTAATTGATTATTTTTATTTACTGTTATTTATATATATATATCAATTTAAAATTAATTATATTATATTTAGGTATTATTTTCATTTATTTAAAGAGTGTTATTTTCATTTGTAGTGATTGGATCTATTTGTAATTTAGAAATTTTCGCATGAACATATAAATATTGAAAAAATAACATATTTTAGTAATCTATTTTAGAAAAATTATTTCCTCAAAAAACTTAAACATATTTTTAAATATCTTAAATATTTCAAATTTCATTTTCTTCATTGTGTATTTAGGAGATATTTCTAAAATACATTATTATAATTTTGAAATAATATTATATTTTTTTCTAGATCGTAATAATATTATATCTAATAGGACCATATGGTTGATTGTTTCATATCAATTTAATACTTTCATGAGATGTTCACGTGGATTACATTTTTTTTTTTTTTGCCCTTCATTTTTTTTAATTTATTTATCTTTCTTACCAATTTTCATTATTTAGCATTTTTATTTTTTTACTTTAAAAAAGGTAATATGTATATGCACTAAAATACCATCAATGGTCGTCTTTTTAAAAAAGTAAGTTTTTTTAGGCATTTTAAAAAGTAAGTTAAAATTGAATCACTTTTTACCGTTTATTATTTTAAAAAAAAACCTCAAACTAATGCATACTTTAATTTATGTAACACATTAAGATAGTATAAAGTAAAATTTATATACAAATATAACATTAAATTATTAAAGAGCAAAATGCATGTGATAAATTTAAAGAAAAGTAAGCACATTCATGGTATAAATATAACTAAGGATTAAGGATTAAAATGTTAATGTGGAGAGAAATATTGAGGTTTTAGTTTCAAAAAAAAGAATGAAAATATTAGTAAAATGTCAGATGTCTATGGATATTTCTAAAAAATTATAAAAATAAAAAAATATAAAATATAAAATTAAGTTAGTAAATGTACATTTTATGATATGTAAACACGTTCACATGTCTATTATTTATAAATGTCGATAAAAATATCGACATGTATATTAATTTGCAAAGCAAATATAGTTACTAAATATTTTTCAAAATTTTTAATATGTTTTTAGGCATCTAAATATTAAACAAATCCATATTAAACTTTCTTTAGTTTTTTTTCTGCTCAATGAGTTCAATTTTAGAAATTTCTAATAGATTAAATTTTTTTTTATAAAATAATATTACTTTTGTATTTTAGCGAGACCTATTAGTTTAAAAAGGTGGTAATATTAACTTGGGCCATACATAAAGTTCTACATATGAGACAATGTGAGCGTGCATGATATACTATGTATTTTTTGGTTTAAAAATGATACTAATTATCGAAAAAAAATTGGGTGCAATATCTAATTAAATGAAAAAACAACGAATCTTTTTTACTACATCTAATTAAAAATTATCCTATGGCAATTTATTTTTTTAATTATTAAAAAATTACTTTTAATGTACCGACAACTAAAAAATAAAATCCAATCATAATTTGGTAGGCATTAAATTTTATTTACTTTTTTCTTTAACTATTTAATTATTATGGTCGTTTAACCATTTCGTTTTTGTTTATTGATTTTTAAAATTAAATCTATTTTTACCAAATCTCATTTTTAAAATCTACCTTTTTTTATAGTAGTATTTATAGTCTTAATTTTCAAAAAAATAAAATTAAGGCCGTTTGATAACTATTTATTTTTTTTGTTTGTATTTTTTAAAAATTAAATTTATTCCATCCACATTTCTTAAGTAAAATTGTTGAATTTTTTTAAAATTTTAAAAAAAAATTATATCATTAATAATAGATAAAAAAATTTGAAGATGAAAGTAATGTCTAGCTTAATTTTCAAAAATAAAAATTAAAAATAATATCGTTACCAAACAGGGATAAGGGTAAGTCTATCTTATTATATTTTATTTGTGTGATGAAGGTGGGATGCAAAAGCGTTGGCTCTTAATTACCTGCATGAAATCGCCAATGTTTACAACAAAAGCTCCTTCAATGGGATGAACATCCACCCACCGATCGCCATGGCGGACTTGGAGGCCGCCGAAGTCATCCTGCAAAAGAACCGTCAGAAAACAACCATCGGTATGATCGGTGGTTCCCCAAGTGAGTTCCGGCTGAGGACACGGCGGATAGTAATGGCAGAACATCACCATTCCCTCTCCACAACCCAACTCCTTCAGCCGATTTGGCGCCACTCCTAATCCTTCCGACAAAAATTCCAACAAAATGTCTCCCAGTTCCTTCACCCTTCTCGAGAAATCCAAAATAGCCTCCCTAGAAACCGCCGGTATCTCCTCCGGCTCCACCCCATGCGGCGCCACCACCACCGTCAACGTGTCCCTCCAATTCGTCGAAACCCCTTTGAACAAATCGAAATTAGTATTGAAAAGAATCTTCCTCTGAAAATCTCTCGAGTAAATATCCTTCTTCATTTCGCCGTCTTGCTCGTGAAACCGCCGGATTCCGTTCATCATCTCTTTCATAACGGGCAACGGAACTCCATGGTTAAGGATTTGAAAGAATCCCCAATTCTCGGAGGCTTCTCTGATTTCGTTGATTATTTTTGCTCTGTTTTTGTGGGTTTGTTGTAGATCAATAACAGGGATTGCTAAGTTCTTGGCCTCTGTTTCGCCGGCTAATTTCTCCGCCACAGCAGCAGCAGGGGAGGAGATGAGGGACGGGGATTGATCGTCGTGGCTGAAGATTCTTGGGATTTGGGTAACGCCGGAATCGACCAGTCCCTTTACTCCCAATTTGGTGTTGTGGAAAGCTTTGAGATCGGTTTGGCGATCGTAAGCATTGAAAACTTGTACATTGTTCATGGTTTTTTGGATTTAGAAAAATGGGCAGTTTGTGGTGGATTGTGTGTAATGAATAAGAATATTGAGGAGGTTTATATAGATGTGGATGTACAACCCTTCATAACATCAATAATGGAAAACTGTGGTTCTCTTGAGATATTTTAGTGGAAAAGTGCAAGATCTAGGATATTTAATGGAAAAGTGCAAGATCTTGAGATAATTCTTTATTTGTTCTCTTTTTGGTTTTGTTTTTGTTTTCCTTTTTTCTTTTGGATTGGGATTAATTGGTCGTGTCTTGTCAAACAGGGATGTAAATTTTAAAGAAAAATGCTTAGATACATTTGTCCTTATACATCCCATCAAATACTTAAATCATAATTTGATATATAGCAAATTCTCTTTATCACTTTTTAGAAATATATTACTTTTCCACTGTGTATGATGATGAGTAGAATACATAAAACCCGATAATATTCGCATGAGATTTCAAGAGAAATTTATTTCGTGGAACTTGAACTTTGTATTTGTATTAATTTTGTGAAAAGTGAGTGCAATCTCTAATACATAATATTTTGATGCTTTCAAAATAAACTATAGTTTTTAAGTTGATTGATCTTCTTGAATGATCGGCCTTCGGACTTGTTGATCTTCTTCATGATTGACCTTTGGGCTTGTTGATCTTCGTGGATGATTGCCATTTGGGCTTGATGATCTTCTGGATGTGGGCTTGATGATTTTCATGGATGATTGGCCTTTGGGCTTGATGATCTTCGTGATGATTGGCGTTTGGGCTTAATGATCTCCTTGGCCTTTGGGCTTGTTGATTTTCTTCGATGATTGGCCCCCTTTGGGCTTGATGATGTTCTTAGATGATTGGCCTTTGGGCTTGATGATGTTCTTGGATGATTGACTTTGGGCTTGTTGTAAAACTCGAACCCTAATTATTTTAAGTAAGACTAAGTAATGAGATGCCTCCTAATGAATTAAATGGAGCCATATTTTAGGAGGGTTAGAGTATGGAAGCAAGAAGAAATAAGCTATTGTGTAGCTAAGTGTAAACCCCGAATTCTAAGTTCCTAAACAAATATGTTTAGCCAAAGGAATGATATATTAAATATTTAATAAGTGAAAATTCTTGTTATTTATAGAAGTTGTGGAGAAAAGAAAAGAAAAACACATTAAATAAGAAAACTCACTTATTGGTTTGGCACGTGGCGGTTAATCCTTGAATTCGGGAGACGGCAGGAAGATTAAAAGGAAGAGAAACTTCGATAGCTTGATTTCGGCAATCTACATGAACAAATTTAGTGAAATCGGTATCATTTGAAATATGGGAGAATCTAGTTTTCAAGGTTGTCTTGTCGGAGAAAGATTGCAGGAGAAGAAGAACAGAAAGTGATGAAATTACATAAGAGATAGAATCTCGGGTTAATCAGGGCCCGAGGAGAATATTGGAAGTTCTAGGCCAAACTATGAGGAATTTTTGGCTGAAAGTTTAAGGTAAACTCAATTCTAAACATGTTTGTAGAAGGAAGTTTCTTCAAAAGAGGTATGGATTTTGAGTTATGAATTTTTAAATTTGTAACAGAGAATCTGTGCATAAGCAGACAACTGCTTGGAAAGAACAAGCAAACAGCTCACCGTGGAGATTATAGCGAGATTTTGTGATGAGGATCTCACTAATAAAGGAAATCTCGCTAATTTTTGTGAAGAGGATCTCGCTCTAGAAGGGAATCTCGCTAGAAATTGGGCTGAATCTCACTGGAAAGGTGAGTATCGCTAGGATGAAAGGATCTTGCTCGTGAGGATCTCGCTCATGAAAAGAATTCACTCATGATGAGTATCTCACTGGTAAAGCTGTCTTTGATGATGAAAGTTCTATTTGAGGTATTTTTCTAGGAATTCTAAGTAGTTTAATCGGGAATTATGTCCTTTCAGGCCAAGAAGAGCTAGAAGAGGCGTATAACCTGTTAAGAGGCCAACGAGCTGTGAGTGACTATGTGATGAATTGATGTTTTAATGATTTAGAAACCATGATTTCCTTGAATTTATTTCTCATGCTAAGTGTTAGAAACTATGATTTCTTTGAAGATATTTCTCATGCTAAGTGTTTAAATGAAATGCCAAACAACATATTTGTGAAACTGTTCCTCATGCTAAGTAAAGCATGTTTTCCATGGAATTGACATGATGTAAATATGTTATCTTGTCCAAATACTTTCAGCATGTTTAAGTAATTCATTTTTATGATGAACTAGTATAATGATTTGAGCACTAAGCCTTAGTGTTCAACTAAATGTTTATGACTAGTTTTACTTAAAACGCGATACCGAAGGACATTTGAGAAAGTATCCACCCAACCAGATACCGAAGGACATTTGAGAAGGTATCTGACCAACTTGGTACCGAAGGACATTCGAGAAGGTACCGGACCAACTTGATACCAAAGGACATTTGAGAAGGTATCTTAACAGCTCGATATTGAAGGACATTTGAGAATGTATCTGAGCAGAAGTACGCAAGGTATGACGGTACTCAGTTATAACCATGTGCACATAGGTAATACGACGTCGAGGGATTGAGCAAAAGGGTTCTCCCCGACTAAGGTTGACGTTGAGGGTTAGATCTAGTAGTTCACTCTCAACTAAGGATAAAGGTAGTCATATCTTCTCCTAAGCTAGAAGGATAGTTTGGAATTGCTAATGCTTATAAATGTTTATCAACACATGATATTACCAATGTATGAGTTTTCCAAGTATGTTTTCCATATCTAACGCATGCTAATAGTTTTTATAAGCTAGTTCAACACGATTTAAGCTAACTTATTTTATAAAGTATGAAGCATGCGTTAGGGTTAAAACTAAGCTTGATGTGCTATGTTTATATACCTAAGATTGCTAAAGTACATGTGTTGATATTCCTAAACACAATGAAGAGGAGTACTAAAGGTAAGAAAGGTATCTGAATAAATGTACCTAAGGTGTTGACGGTACATAGAAACCTCCACGTACACGTGGGTAGTTTTGAAGGAGAGGCTGAAGTATGGGTCTCCTAGACCATAAACCAGCAAAGAGAGGTCGAAGCATGGGTCTCATGGCCGATAACAGACGTTGGGAGCTAGAGCGAGGTATGCTCGTTCTAAACTAAGGAATAATGATGTTTAATGATTTTTAAGAGCAGTTATCAACGCTAATGTTTAGAGGAAGTTGCTTGAGATGCCCATCGATATATTTTTAAAGAGTTCGACATAGGGGTCCCTCCTAGCCATAGCTCAGTATGAAGAGATCGAAGTAGGGGTCTCAATTAAGATTCAGGTTTTAAATACAATGGTTGTAAAGGTTTTATGTACACAGTTGCTTGGTATATTTTAGTTCCAGTATTATGTTTTCTAGCTTTCAGTTTAAGCACGAGATTTATGTTTTATTAAGTCACTCACTGGGCTTCTAGCTCACGTTTTCAAATGTTTTTTTTCAGGTAGAAGTCAGTTCCCAAAAGACTATTCTACTGTTGCTCTGCCACTCAAAGAAACAGGTTGAGGGAAGCGTAATTGAAGACCTATGTTAGTACACATGTGTCTATCTAGTGACTAGTATTCTTGATGGGGCTCACTAGGTTGTATTATCTATGTATAAACAATGCTGCGAAACCCTGTAATGTAAATGTGTTAAGTTCTGAGTTATTATGTATGTATTCAGGATTTGAGCAAGGTTTAATGGGTAAGGTAGGCAGTAGGTGCCAGCAAAAGGGTTGGTAACTGCTGCAGTCACCATTCCATCCAGGTTAGGAGGGTAATCTGGAACGAGGTGTGACATTTGTTGATCTTCTTAGACAATCGGCCTTTGGGCTTGTTGATCTTCTTAGATGACAGGCCTTTGGACTTGATGATCTTCTTAGACGATCGGCCTTTGGGCTTGTTGATCTTCTTAGATGATCGACCTTTGGGCTTGTTCATCTTCTTGGACGATCAGTCTTCAACTTGTTGATTTTCTTGAACGATGGTCTTTGGACTTGATGATCTTCTTGGACGATCAGCCTTTGGGCTTGTTGATCTTCTTGGACGATCGGTCTTCAGCTTGTTGATTTTCTTGGACGGTCGGCTTTTGGGCTTGATGATCTTCTTGGACTATCGGCCTCTGGCTTGTTGATCTTTTTGGATGATTAGTGCTCCCACGAGGCTTCCGTAGAAACTTGTTTCGTGGAGTTAAACTTGAGTTAGTGTTGATGTTTATGTGGTTCGATCTCTACTACTTGATTCTCTAATTCTCTCAGTTGAGTGGATGTGTTTGAGTTGAAGAAGAAAAGCACCGAACATTCAGAGTATTGGGTCTTAGAAGTCTTGATGAATTCTGTCTAAGCTCTCTTAATGTAGAATTACTAACCCCAACAAATGAGGAGAGTTTCTCTATTTATAGAGTTCTCATATGGGTTTCATGGGCTTGAGCTTAGCTAAACCGTGGGTCTAGCTCTTGGGCTCAATTAGTTGGATTTGGGCTTGTTAATCTGACTCTTGGGCCCAATTATTGGATTTGGGTTTGATTTGATATCTGTTTCAAATTCAACATATTTTGGGTTTAGAGACTTACCTAATAATAATAATATTAAATTAGACCAAGTTAATTTTATCCACTTCAACGGTCATGATGAAACCACGTGGCGTCATCAAAATTTGTCTTCAACTTTAATTTGGTACACATATCACCTTCTAGTTGGTCCCAAATCATTTGGAATTTCGTCATTAATCTAATGAATGGTGTGGCAGTTTGTGATTGGTGTAAAATTTCTCGTCCAACAAATGCCCTTTTCGAGATTTATGCACATGTATGGGTGATGAATCTCAAAAAATATAAAGTTTGAATCAAAATCCAAATATATCTATTTTCGAATTTGACCTCAATTGACGTGTCAGTCAATTTAGTACATTAACTCGAATTTGGGATACAATTTCGAATATGGCCAAATTTTAATATGAGATTTTACTCCAATTTGATTTGGATTTGAGATAAAATTTGGGATATGCCCAAATTTTAATAAAAGATCAATTGAGATTTCTTTTCTTATCCATAATTTATTTTGATTTAATATAAAAAAAATGGAATAAAAATTGGAATATGGCCAAATTTTAATTTTGAATGAATTTTAGATCTTTCCACAATTTGACTTGAAAATAGGGATAAGAACCTAAATTTGGATGAGTTTGATATAATATTTGGAAGATGCCCAAATTTGAGATTTTATCTACAATTTAATCTTAAAGTTGAAGAATTTGACTTTAAATAAAATTTGGAATATGACCAAATTTTAATTTGAGAGAAGTTTTAGATGTTACCCACAATTTGATTTGGATCTAAGCATAAGAACTAGAAATTGAAATAAAATTTGGAATATGTCCAAATATGAATTTTAACAGAAATTGAAATCCAAAATTTGATTTGGATAGAATTATAATCTTAAACTAATTTTGATTTGAAGCTTGGATAATCTAAGACTTTGAACTTGAGATTTGGATAAATAAGGATTTGAATCTTATTCCGGCCTAAATTATTATTATTATTATTATTTAGTGAAGTTGAATATGAATCTTAAAACTTGCCTACAATAAAACCACCTTCTTTTTATTAAATTGGATAAATCCAAAAAAAAAAAAAAAAAATCAATTAACCCAAAATTTGTTAGATCTTCTCAAATGCTATGTGTTTAGTCCAATCTAAAATCTGAACTTCTTCTCCAAATTTGGCTTTTAAATCTTAACCACTTTTGATCATCTATAAATTGAACTCAGAAACCTCATGGAATTCACATTGAGTGAATCACCTCCATTGCATCTGAAAACTTCTTCAAAATCTTAACCACTTTTGATCATCTATAAATTGAACTCAGAAACCTCATGGAATTCACATTGAGTGAATCACCTCCATTGCATCTGAAAACTTCTTCAAGAGCTTTTTATTATTTCTTCGATTTTTTTTTATGCTTCTTGTTTTGCTTCACTAAGTCGATGGAAACTTTTTTTTCTTTTTTAATTTCTTCAGCATGCTTTCAACCTTTATTTTTTGTCACCTTTTTTGTAAGACTTTTGTGGTTGATCATCTCCTTCGGGACCCATAAGCATTATGTTGCACTTGATGTGTGGTCACCGACGATATCGACATTTACTTCTACTGGACTTTTTTACCGCTAGTTTCTCATGGTATTGAGATGATGTGTGAGAGAGGAAGAGAGTAGAGTCTTCTTTTTTCTTTTTTAATTTCATCCTTTTATGAAAACCCTTTTTTCTTTTCTTAATTTTTCTTTCTTCTTCCTTGTTTTCCTTTGCTTTCAACATTTTTTTCCTGCAAATTCTTTTACCACCATTGTTTGCAACGTCACTGTTGTCTAGCACCATGGAGATCGAAGCCACCCATCATAGATGGTGATGGTGTGAATTCGTGTGGATTTGCTTGAGAAAAGGATAGGACCTACTGACATGAGCTTGAGAGGGAGTGACATAGTAAAGGGAGATTTAGTGGGAAATGAGAGAAATTTTAGGGGCGGCAGATATGTAAAAGAAGAAGAAAGATGGTTTTTTTTTTAAAAAAAAAAATAAATGTTTGGTTTTATCTTTTAACCAAATTTTTTTGTATCATTTTTAGTTTCCCTTTCCTTCTTAATTTCCTTTCTTTTCATATTCGGAATTTTCTTTTTATACTTTTTCTTTCTTTCTTTCTTTCTTTCTTTTTTTTTTTTGGTCTTTGTTTCACATTTTTTTTCTTCATATTATTCTTTTCTTTTCTTTTTTTAGTAAATTCTTTTTAATTCTTCTTCTTTTCTTTCATTTTTTTCCCTTATTCTCTTTTTACTTTTTCTTCCTATTTTTTTCATTATTTTTTCTTTTATTTTCTTCTTTTGTTCTTTTATTTTCTTTTTTTTATTCACATGTTTTTTTTTCTTTTCCCTTTTATTTTTCTTTTAATTTTTTTTCTTATATTTTTTTTCTTTTGTTTGGTTTCTTTTTCTTTCCACTATTTGTTTCTCTCTTTTAGAAACAAGTCAAATTTAGTCAAATTTAGACAATGAATTGAATCTAACATTTTTTTTTCAATTTTACCCTCTCCTTTTTTATGCTTAATTTTTTTTAATTCACCATTTTTTTACAACTTGCCCTCACTTTTTTTTGCAGGAGTTAAGTTATTAGGGTGGTGAAGAAAATGAGGTGGTAACATCGAACAAAGCTTGAGGATGAGCTATTGTGAGGATGAATGGAAACCAACTACACCAGACTTGGTGGAGTGCACAAAACTTGAGTGAAGTCAAACTTGAATTTTGGTGATGAAGCGAAGTCCACTTGACTTGTGAAGGTGAAGCGAAGCCGCGCCTTGACTTGTGAAGGTGAAGCGAAGCCGCGCCTTGACTTGTGAAGGTGAAGCGAAGCCGCGCCGAAGCCGCGCCTTGACTTGTGAAGGTGAAGCGAAGCCGCGCCGAAGCCGCGCCTTGACTTGTGAAGGTGAAGCGAAGCCGCGCCGAAGCTGCGCCTTGACTTGTGAAGATGAACACAACATCGAATTTGGAGAAGATTAATGGATATGAAACACAAAGGACAAGGCTAAAATAAATTATGTTTCTTATTTCTTGAAAAAAAATTGAAATTTTTTTAGAACTCGATCTACTTGGTTCGCAATCCGAATTTTGTTTTATGTTTTAAGACTAACTGAATTTAATGAATATATGTTTGGCAAACAACCCGAATTCTGTTTCTGAAAACTATTTTCAGATTTTGTGATCCAAACAGTGCAAATCCTGAAAACAACATTTTTATGTTTCTTTATAAATCCAAATCAAATTTGAAAAAAAATTAAAATATGTATTATGTAACTTATTATATATAAAAATAAGTTAAATTCTCAGTTTGGTCCCTATTCTTTAAATAAAGTTAAAAGTTAGTCCATGTGATTTTAAAATTTCAAATGTAGTTCCTATAGTTTGATATAACTTCATATATAGTCCCTATGGTTTGTTAAATTCTATTAAATAGTCCATATTACAGGGACTATTTATTATGAAGCATTTATCAAACCAATAAGGATAACTTCTAATTATAAACCATAAGACTTAAATTTTATCTTAAATAAATTAATTTCAACTTTTCCTAAATAAATTAACAATATTTTATTATCAACTGGGTTACCACAATTAGTTTACAGTTATCTAAATAAATTAATAACTTTTTAATTTTGCTACCAAATATATATCTGAAAACATGAAATATAACCACATTTTCATTTAATCCTATGTTTTCAAATTTTGTTTTCAGATTCTCTACCAAACATATTTACTTATGTTAGTCAAATTAAACCATGTCAATTATATTATGCTCGTCTATAATTTTTGTGATTGTAAAATATTAAAAGTGAAACTATATACTAATAAAATTTAAATCATACAAAATTTTTAACAAATTTTAAGTGTATTAAATTAGAACATTATATAAATATATACATATGAAGAAAATTTAAAACTCAAATTAAAATAATATAAATATACATATTGCGAAATTAAGAAATAAAACAATTCAAGTGGGCTAAAAATTAAAATAATATATAATTGTTGTAAAATTGAAGAGCACAATGGGAACACAGATATAAAGAAAATATAATATAATAATAAAATATAATATATAAATTAAATAAATAACAAAAATAAAAATAGGAGAAGCAAAATTATGAAAATATGAAATTGTTCCAAATTTCTCCAATCTTTTCTTCTTTCTCCAATCTGTGTGTCTCTTTAAAATCCAAAAATGATCACTTATTTATAGGGATTTTGGCAAGTAGGATGTGACACATTTGTGAAGGAACTCGTTTTACAGCAAACCTTTGAGCAGAAGCGGATCGTCCAAATTCAGTTTTGATTGAAAAACAAACATTTACAGTAAAACATACAGATTATACATCTTACTAAAATTACAGCATGATATTGAATAAGAAACAAGGTTCAAGTGATTATACCTTTAAAGAACTCTTCTTCACGAAAATCCCTCGAACTGTCACGAACTCCTCGAACAACAAAAAAACTCGAACCAAAAGGGAAGACACAACCACTTGGTTTTCTTAGTATTCTCAGGGTGAGAACTCAGGAATAGTGGGCTCTCGCTATTTTGGTTAGGAGGGAGTTTTTTAGTTTAGAGGAGGAAGACGATTGAGGAAGAAACTCTCTATCACATAGGAAATTCTTCAATCGTGTAGATAGCAAAGTCTATCATATAGGCTCTCAATCTATCGTGCAAATTCTCCACAAAACAAATGTGTTAGATCTAGGAAAAAATAAAATCTTATTTTATTTATCCCAATAGCCACAAAAACCACTTAACCACTCATTAACGGTTAGAGAGAAAAAGAGATTAATTATCAAATAATTAATAATATAAATAAATATGATAACCAACTTATCATATTATATTTATAATCTATAGTTTTAATATTGTATCATATACAATATAAACTATAGTTCTTTTTCTCTATTTTATGGAAATTAATATAAATCATATTTATATTAAATTTTTAACAACTATGAATCTCATTCTAGAAAATATATATGAATCATATTCAAATATTTATTCCTCCAATTAAACAATAATGTATCAAATACATTATGCAATTATATTATATATAAATGAAGTAATTTAATTATATCATATACAATTTAATTATAATTAAATTTCTTCTTATTCATTTCAACAATCAAAATTAACCCAAAAACTGATTCTCAACTAAATTCTTTTGAGCTACCAAGGGGTCCTTATGGACCTATAGCTTGAAGCTCCAACGGTACGTGAATAATTAATTAAACTCTTTAATTACATAATCCACCATCCGTTAACTGTCGGACACTTTACTAAAGACCGACAGCTGTACTCTTCGCACTATGGATATATTTCTGTGTCCATTGGATATAACCAATCAACAGTACGATGACCCTTCACAAATTGCTCGTAAGTACAGCTAAGCCCAGTTACCATTTTGCCCCTGTAGTTACATCTAACTCCTTAAGTACCACTGATCCCTCTAATGAAAAATAGATCATAGTCCCACTATGACTAAACTTCTCTTTGGCCAACATGCCTAATACAATATCTCCCACTTGCCCTAGTCTAGATGTGATCTGTCCCATAGACCTATACACTGCAGGTGATTCTCAAACACAATAGTCGTGAGGGCCTTCGTAAACAGATCAGCAATGTTGTGCTCCACAGCTATCTTCATGACAATCATGTCCCCTCGATGCAGAATCTCTCGAATGAGATGATATTTCCACTCTATGTGCTTGTCGCGCTTATGACTCCTAGGCTCATGGGAATTAACCATAACAGCACTATTATCACAATAAAGTGTGATGGACTTTGACATGTCTGGAACAACTTCCAGATCAGTCCAAAATTTCCTGAGCCAAACAGCCTCCTTAGCAGCTTCGCAAGCCGCTACATACTTAGCCTCCATGGTGGAGTCCGCGATGCATCCCTGCTTGGTGCTTCGCCATACTGTAGCCCATCTGTTACGAGTGAACACTGATCCTGAAGTGGATTTCGTAGAATCCCTATCAGTCTAAAAATCAGAGTTCGTTTATCCTGTAAGGACCAAATCCTTAGAACCATACACAAGCATGTAGTCCCTCGTTCTTCATAGATACTTGAGAATATTTTTAGCGGTCATCCAGTGATCATATCTTGGATTAGACTGATATCTACTAACTATCCTCACTGCATAGCAGATGTAAGGTCTGGTACATAACATTGCATACATCAAACTGCCCACAACAGATGCATAGGGGTTCTGTCTCATATCCTCAACCTTTTGAGGTGTCTTATGATGTTGTTCTTTAGACAAAGTAACTTCGTGCCTGAAAGGCAATAGGCCCCTCTTGGAGTTCTGCATCGAATGCTTGATCAACATCTTGTCAACATACGATGCCTGAGACAATGCTAGCATTTTGTTCTTACAATTTCGAAAGATCTGAATACTAAGAACAAACTGAATCTTTCATTTGGAATTGGGTCGCTAGCCAGTTCTTAACTGTATTTAGTAAGCCTACATTATTCCCAATGAGTAGGATATCATCTACATACAACACTAGAAAAACTACTGAATTGTTGATGATCTTCTTGTAAACACAAGACTCATCAACATTCTGATCAAAGCCATAAGATTTAGTCGTAGTATCAAACCTTATATTCCAAGATCGAGATGCCTGTTTCAATCCATAAATGGACCGATTAAGCGTGCAAACCTTTTGCTCTAAGCCTTGGATTATGAATCCCTTGGGTTGTACCATATAAATGGTCTTCTCAAGATTGCCATCAGAAGAGTAATCTTGACATCCATTTGCCATATCTTATAGTCATAATATGAGGAAATGGATAGGATGATCTGGATAGACTTCAACACGGCAACAGGCGAGAAAGTCTCCTCATAGTAGACTTTCTCTACCTAGGTACAACCCTTTGCCACCAATCTAGCCTTGAAGGTTTGCACCTTCCCATCAGCACTCTGTTTCCTCTTGTATAGCAATTTACAACCTATAGGTTTAATCCCATCAGGTTGATCTATAAGATCCCAAACTAAATTGAACTACATAGACTCCATTTTTAGATCCATGGCTTTGATCCATTCATCTCTATAAATATCCTCCATTGCCTTCGTATAATATCGTAGAAGATTTTTACTAGAAGACAAATTACATAATCCATGAATTTATTGAGTCATTTATCTTAGTCATACACATTCTCGATTTGCTTCGTGAATTGCAAGAATTTTAGTATGATTTAAGGAACTAGTCGTAATGATTTGTTTCACTTATTGCTGAGATATAGCAATTCCTCCACATGTGAAAAAATTCCTCCAAATGTGAAAAAATAACCTATGTGGATTAGATAAATATCTAAAATTTGTATAACTAACTAGATCAAAATTTGATGTTTTGAATAAAACAAACTCATATAGATCATTCCTTGGAGATAACGAAGTATTGCTTAATTCCATCCCAATGTCTTTTTGTCGAAGAAGAACTATATCTAACTAATAAATTTACTAAAAGTGCAATACCTGGTCTTGTATTATTAGCAAGATACATAAGTTCACCATTTGCACTAAGATAAGATACTTTAGGATCAAGAAGTTCTTCATTATTATCTCGAGATCGAAATATATCTTATGAACTTTCATTAGAATGTTCAATGGATGTGCTTTGTCCATATAAAATATTTTCAAAAAATTTTCCTATGTAAGCTGATGAACAAATATCTCATATGCTAAATGTTTAATTCGCAAACTAAGGAAAAATTTTATTTTTCGACATCCTTCATCTCAAATTCTTTCTTAAGATATTCTATTGTCATTAAAAGCTCTTCAGGTGTTCCAATTATATTTAAGTCATCAACAAATACGTTATAATTACAAATCGTGACTGTGATTTCTTTATTAAAACACATTGACATATTGGATTATTTTGATATCCTTCTTTCAACAAATATCTGCTCAAACGATTGTACCACATTCGTCCTGATTGTTTCAATCCATATAGTGATCTCTGTAACTTTATTTAATACAATTTTTGGGAACTTGATTTATATTTTATAGGTATCTTAAATTCTTTTGGGATTCTCATGTAAATATCATTATCAAGATATCCATATAAATATATTGTGACTAAAGATACATGTTTAGACTTTCATACATAGTCAGATCAATTAAATATCTTAGTGTAATTGTATCCAATACTGGGGAATATGTCTCCTCATAATCAATATTAGGTCTTTGTGAATGCAACTAGTCTTGCTTTATATCTTGTGACCTCATTATTTTCATTTTTTTCCTCACAAATACCCATTTGTATCTCACAGGTTTGACACCTTCTGGTGTTTAGACTACTGGTCCAAAAACCTAATGTTTTAAAAGTGAGTTTAAATCTGTCTCGTTTGTTTCTTTCCACGGAAGCCAATCTTTTCTATGTCAACATTCTTCAACAAATTTTGGTTCAGGTTTCTCATTTTCAGATATAATATCAATAGCAACATTATACACAAAAATGTTTTCAATAATTACATTATTTTGGTTCCATCTTTTTCCTATCATGACATAGTTTATTGAAATCTCATTATTATCTTAGGCGTTTCACCTACCTCACTAGTCATGTCACATATTTCTTCATGGGGTATTTGATGGAATGAACACATGTCCAGTGGAAGAAAATTTGATATAAAGTACTCTAATTAGGTTAATTACAAAGATAAGCATGCAATTGAAACAAATAAAACGGGGAAAAGAATACAACCTTTGTAGACTTTGAATCTTCTCCAAATTATCTCCAATCTCCTCACGAACAATTCGTAGACCACCACGAGAGTCTTTCGACTGTTTTTTTTTATCTTAGAATGGGATGGTGGGATCCGGTGAGTGACTAATTTGGAGAGGAAAAAGGCTAAAACTTTAAGAGAAAAATGTTATGAGATTATCACATAATCTCATAAAATTCCACTATGGCCAAAAGGTCTTAAAAAAACAAGAAACTCTTCCTTTTAAAGGCCATTACATGCAAAATATGCAACTTTGAGTTTGATGAGAATTTGACACTAAAAAATCCACTAACTCAAAGTGGGATTTAGTGGGACAAGTGTCTTCAAATGAAGACAACACTTAGCTATGCAAAAGTTGGCATTTCCCACTCTCCAAATTACCTCCAATCCACTAACTCAAAGTGGGATTTAGTGGGACAAGTGTTTTCAAATGTTGGATCTTTTCACTAACTTGGTCAAAGTTTGACTCCCTAAGTCCAAAGTCAACAAATTTGACTTTTTGACTTTCAAAGTCAAAAGTCAACACATTGACTTTCATTGCAATTTTGACCTAGTCAACAAATTTGTTTTTTAATGCAATTTTGACTAATTCATTTGGTTTCAAAATTAATTCTAATAATCAATTTTAAAATTAAATTAATATTAAATAATTAATTAAATAATTTAATTTAATATTAAATCCAACACTAATCCTAATGAATATGAATCTCTAATCATAATCTTGATATTTAAATCTTATTTAAATGTCTCCAATTTTCTCTCTCTTTATATTTAATTCACAATTAAACATTAGGTTAAATATATCGTATATATTTACCGCTTTGCTCCAAAAATCGAATATGAATACTTCAAATTCATTCGTCACACTGTTCTAAGGTTTAGTCTGATATGAGCTAGTAGGTGGACCTCATGGACCTACAGATCATGGGCTCCAACAATCCGCGATTAACCGGATATACTCTTTAATCTAATTAACCACTATTCATTAACTACTAGGTCACTCCGCTAAAGCTCAGTAGTTGCACTCCCCTCATTATAGATATATTATGTTCACTCGATATAACCATGATTAGTAAGTTAAACTTTCACAAGTTGTTAGTATAACGACTGGGTTAAAGTTGTTTTACCCCCGAGATTACATCTTGCTCCTTAAGTCTCATTGATTCTCTAATGAACAATTGGTTTGTGATCCAATAACTAAACTGAGTCCCTCTTGGGCCAATGAGAGGGTGGGGTCCTTGTTTAAGACTTAGAGTCAACACTTAAGGGAACAACCTCTCTACTATCCCTAAAAACGGGTAGGCGTGAATTCTGTCTTGCACCCTTTGTCCCCAGCTATCTACCCGGTCTTATCCCTGAAATGGGAGGCTTATTGAGTCGGCGTTGCTGAGCCAACCCTCACCCATGAAAATCTAAGGATAATCCCAAATAAATAAGAGTTCATAGTTAGCTCAGGATTAAAATCAAGCTACCTAGGTCATCACTTTGAAATAATCAGTCTTAAATAGTAAACAGCGTTATAAAGTAAGAGTGATATAATTACAATAAGATAAAAATAATTTGAAATACAAAAGTTATCTTTTAAAAAAAAAAATGAAAGATTGATAAACAAAACAAATAACATTAATTCTAAATATTCTCAAAATCAAAGGAAGCACTTGCTATGCCATCAATTGTGTCAATTTTCACTTCAGAAGATTCAAAGAAATGTTCCACATCCAAATTTGTCATACTGGATAGGTCAAATATATCATTTTTTGGGGTTGATGCCCTAAATCTCAATGGCTATAGTTTGTAATTGTAACATACAAACAGTTTATTTATTTCATAAAACCTTAGGTACTTTTTTCGACATTTAGTAGTATTAATCCACAAAACCAATAAACTAAGATCCAAGGTTGTCTTATGGAACTTAAGCATGTATGTGGAGACATACATGTGGATCATGATCAAGCGATAACCTAAATGGTCTGTAGTATATGGATAAAACTTGGTACCATATCCTTGTGACACTGTGAATATGGTCCCCTTTGTAGTTGTTGCAATTGTTGTAAAGTGCTACAAATGATCTGATCTTGATCATCCATGTGGAGACTTGTGAGTGGGGGTGTTTTATACAAAAACGTTTGTATAAGACCAGACCACGAAATGAATAGTGTCACTATATAACACCGTTGATAGAAGAGACTTACATTTCACCTGGATGACCATAGGTGACTTAACCTAAATCATGAGTGAGTTGTGAACCCCTACTTATGAAGGCAGTCCTTTGATTTGCATGGGTAAGAGTGGCCAGATCATCGACACAATATGCTTACCATTTTTGGGATTTGTCTGATTGGGGAGCTAGAAACTCAGTTATACTAGAAGGAATTTACCCCTTCTCTATAATTAGAGAAAGTAAAAAAATTACTTCTTTAAAGGTTGATTTCGGGGCTTGAACAATGTGGCACCACACCCTCTCCTTGTCCGTGAGGGGTTTGGTCATAGTTGGGCTATGACTTATTGTTCATTAAAGGGATTAGTGGTACTTAAGAAGTTAGATGTAACTATAGGGGCAAAACGGTAATTTTGGCCCAGCTGTATTTATAAACAATTTGTGAAGAGTTATTGCACCGTTGATTGATTATATCTAATAGACATAGAAATATATCTATAGTGCGAAGAGAGTAGTTGTTAGTCTTTCGTGGAGTGACCGAGAGTTAATGGAAGTTAGGTAATTTAATTAAAGAGTTTAACTAATTATCTAAGTACCATTGAAGCTTCAATCTATAGATCCATAAGATTCTCTCACTAGCTCAACTTGGGTTATTGAGAATCAAATTATTTTTGGATTAATTTGAATTGTTCAAATTAATTGAGGAAAGTAATTATATATGATATAATTAATATAATGTATTTGATACATTAGAATATAAAGTTTATTTTGAGAGAAAATAAATACTTCAATATGATTCAAACATTAATTATATAAGTTATATTTATATAATTATTTAATATGTATTTGATTTATATTAAATACCATAGATTATTAAAAGAATTTCAAACTATAAGTTATATTATATTTTATATAACATAAACTATAACTTATGTGTTATATTTGATATAATATATAGTTATATGTATAATAAATTTGTTATAGTATATATTTATTATTATTATTTATTAAATTAAATTCTATTTTAATTTGGATTAATGGGAGGGAGTTATGAAAATAGCTTTTCTTCCATAATATCTCTCAATAACGTGGGATGTGGGGAGTTGAAGACAAGGAGTATCATCTTCTTCCCAAAATACACAGAGTGTTTGTGAATTATTTTTAGTGTCGCTCTAAGAAATTTCTCTAAAAAGAAAAAGAAAAGAAAAAGAAAAAGAAAAACATTTCTCTCAAATACTATTGTCTCCTTCTCCCAAAATATTTTTTTATAGAGCTCATAAACTCCTGTTGATTCTCAACCCCTCGAGAGAATACCAAAGTTTCTTTTTGGTGGTGTCAAAGCAATTGGGTTACTGTTTAGCATGTTCGTAATCCTAGGAGGGACTAAAGAGTTCGGTTGGAGAGGATTCGTGAAGTTTTTTTTTTTTTTTTTATGACTTCAAGGATTAGTGTTCTAAACCCTATTTTCTCTTCTTCTTTGTTTTTCCTAAAGTATGTTGTAAATTAATTGTTAGAATGCATATTTTCTTCTCTGTAATTTTAATATACTATGAAAATTGAATTTGGGATACGATATCATTTCTGCATCGGTTTTCACAAACCTTCAATTGGTATCAGCGCGACGTTTTGAGTCCCAAATTCCAATTTTTCAGAATTGATTTACAGAGTTATGGTGGGTTCATTTCTTTCTACATTTATGTGATGAATGTGGGTTTTTTTTTTTTCACATATTGGATGTTTCGGGATTGGACTTTTTTTTTACTGCTTTATTTTATAAAATTGGTTTGTAAGGGCCCATTTTTTTTGGAGTAAATTTGCAATAGAGTTTGTAATTCTTTAGCATAGGTCGTTCGTGGTTGTTCCAATGAAGATTTGGAAGTGAATGGGCCAAAATATCAGCAAAAAGCATGTAGAATGCCTTCTGTACAGCATCGTCGCGGTGTTATACCCTAGCATTGCGGCGCTCCAACGCGATGCAACCGAAGGAGTTTCCCTAGCTCCGCAACGTTCCAAAATGGAAAGGCACGTGAGGAAGGCTGGTTCACATGCAGTTCGCATGCGGTTTGTTGATTGGTCTGGTCCAGGCGGTTCAGCAATTGTTTTTCCTTATTATTATTGTAATTTTTTAGGTTTTAATTAATTAAATTAATGTAAATGTTATATTAATTTAATTAATTAAAACCTAAAAAATATCAATAATGTTATATTAATTTAATTAATTGTTAGAAAGTCAATCCCAGTCCAATAATGTGTTCTTGTTTATTTATTTTAAATTACACATTGAATGTATGATTTTATTATATATGTCATAATGTATGTCATATAGAGAAAATCCCACCATAGGTTATGCATTATTCATGCATCATAAATATTATAAATTTTATAACATAGTTGCATGATTTAAGTTTTATAGTATGCTCAAGCATCATTTATATTATAAATATTATAATATATAGTTTGAATTTATAGATGAATGTTATTTTTATTTTCATTACTTTAGTATGTAAATGTTATGTATGTTAAGTAATTAAAATAAGATTGCATGAAGCATAACACTACTTTAGGTAATACATAAATGTTATATTTTTCTAAAGCATGCCATATAGATGCAATCTTAGGTTTTTATTTATTTCATTTATTCTTTATAACAGTTATAGATAAATGAAATTTGAAATTAAAATCTATAATAAAGAATTGCATGCTCACATAGGTTAAAAATCCTTTTTTAAATAGTTTAAAATATGATTTCACTTTAGAACTGTGATCACCTTATTTCTAATAAGATTAGAAATAGGTTTAATCTTTTAATTAATTTAATAGTATTAAATTTGTTGGTATTAAATAATTGTAACAAATGATATAAGAAGCCTTTGTCTAAGGTTGGTTTTGTCTAGGCTGAGGTATTTAAGCCGACGAAAACAAAATACCCCTACCTAGAAACTGATCTAAAAGGTGAATTAGATAGATTTGTTACAAGCATGCAATGATTGACCAAAGTTTATTAAACCATTTAATGAATAATAATCCACATTGTTTAACTATCCAAAGTAAATATTACATTGGGCAAAGTAAACAATTACTTAGTAAAAATAATTAGCTTATTTTTCTAAGTTAATTAACTCTAGGTAAAATACTCAGTGAAAGGAAAATGGGGTATATGATACTTCATTTTTCTATCACGTTTCTCCCTAAAAGTTCACATCGCGAGACCTATACTCGGCCTTGAGGCACCTTTGCTTGTGTCCCCCTACGGGTGGTGTTTTATAGGTCAATACCAAGGTGAATGAAGAGAGTGTTTATGGTAAGTGTTTATAATACCAAGGTCAATATTATGCAGCAACCTGAGGGATTTACAACCCAAAGTCAAGAGCAAAAGGTCTGCAAGCCTCATCGGTCCATTGATGGATTGAACAAGCTTCTCGATCTTGGAACATAAGATTTGATACTACGATTAGATCTTATGGTTTTGATCAAAAAGTTGATGAGCCCTATGTTTACAAGAAAATCATCAATAGTTCAGTAGCTTTCCTAGTGTTGTACATAGATGATATCTTACTCATTGAGAATGATGTAGGTCTACTAACTGCCTTAAAAAATAGCTGGTGGCTCAATTCCAAATGAAAGATTTGGGAGAGGCGTAATTTATTCTGGTCATTCAAATCTTTAGAGATCGGAAGAACAAAACGCTAACCTTGTCTCAGGCATCATACATTGAAAATGTTTGACAATTATTCGATGCAAAACTCCAAAATAAGCTTGATACCTTTTAGGAATGGAGTTGCATTTTCTAGGGAACAGTGTCCTAAGACACCTTAAGAAGTTGAGAAGATGAGATGGATCATCTATGCATCAACTATTGGTAGCTTGATGTATGTGATGGTATTACTATACCTGACATCTACTATATAGTGGGGATAGTCAGTAGGTATCAATCGAATCCAGGACTGGATCACTGGACTGCCATTAAAACTATCTTCAAGTATCTTCAGAAGAAGGAGGGAGCTTGTATATGAGTCTACGGATTTGATCCTCATGGGATACATAGACTTTAATTTTCAGACCCATAGGGATTCTAGGAAATCCACTTCGGGATCAGTGTTCTCTCTTAACAGAGGAGCTACAGTCTAGAGGAGCATCAAGCAATGGTGCATTGCTGACTCCATTATGTAGGCAGAGTATGTAGTAGCTTGTGAAGTTGCCAAGAAGGTTGTCTGGCTCAGTAAGTTCTTGATTGATCTGGATGTTGTTCCAGACATGTCAAAACCCTTCACCCTTTATTGTGATAATAGTGGTGTTGTGGCTAACTTCAGGGAGTTCAGGAGTCACAAACGTGGGAAGCACATAGAGCAGAAGTATCATCTGATACGATTGATTGTGCATCGAGGGTATGTGATCGTCACGCAGATAACTTCCGTGTACAACGTTGCTGATCCATTTACAAAGACCATCACAGCTAAGGTGTTTAAGGGTCATATGCATAGTATGGGCCTTTGGGACATGCCACATCTAATCTAGGGCAAGTGGGAGATTTTGTATTGGGAGCATATTGTATGCCCTAGTTTCTTGTTTTTGTGTACTTTTATATTAGTTTGACTTTTATGATGTACACCCCACTGGCTTTAGGACAAGTGGAAAATTGATGAGGTTGATGCGCTAAATCTCAGTGGGTCCTGTAATTTGTGATTGTAGCGTACAAATAGTGAGTCTGGTAATTTGTAATTGTTCAAGTTAATTGAGGCAATTAATTTATATGATATAATTAATATAATATATTTGGTACATTATAATATAAAGTTTATTTTGAAAGAAAATAAATATTTAAATATGATTCAATATTAATTATATAAATTAGATTTACATAATTGTTTAATATGAATTAGATTTATATTAAATACCATAGATTATTGAGAAACTTTCAAATTATAGGTTTATTTTATATTTTATATAATATAAACTATAGGTTATTGAGAAACTTTCAAATTATAGGTTTATATTATATTTTATATAATATAAACTATAGGTTATGTGTTATATTTGATATAACATATAGTTATATGTATAATAAGTTAGTTATTGTATATATTTATTATTATTATGATTATTTATTAAATTAAAATTTGATTTTAATTTGAATTAATGGGAGGGAGTTATGAAAATAAATTAATGAGTATCATTTTTTTCCCAAAATAAAGTGTGTGAATTTCTTTTAGTGTCTCACCAAAAAATATCTCCACAAATATATATATATATATATATATATATATATATATATATCTTTCAAATATTATTGTCTCCTACTCCTAAAAATATTTTTTTTACAAAGCCCACATACTCTTGTTGATTCTGAACCCCTTAAGAGAATCCCAAGGTTTCTTTTTGGTGGTGTCTAAGTAAGTGGGTTTCTATTTGTAAGTGGGTTACTGTTTGACATGTTCGTGATGCTAGGAGAGACTGAAGAGTTCGATTGGAGAGGATTCTTGAAGTTTTTTTTTTTTTTTGGTGATGTCAAAGGTTAGTAATCTAAACCCTATTTTCTCTTCTTCTTTGCTTTTCCTAAAGTATGCTATAAATTAATTGTTAGAATGCATATTTTCTTCTTTATAATTTTAATATACTGTAAAAATCCAATTTGGCACACGATATCGCTTTCGCATCGGTTTTCACAAACCTTCATCATTATCCTAGTAGGCAAAATTTTCTTCTACATTTTTCTTTTTTTCTTTCAAAAAATCTTGATAAAGATCAACTAGGTGTTTTGATGTACAACAAATATGTGCCCAATGCCTAATCATACTATATCTGAAGCATTTTTGTTCAATATTTCTTGAACTCTTATCTTGTGGAGCTTTTTCCTTATAATCATCATTTCGAGTGATTCTTTCAAAATTAGGATAATCATAATGACCACCACGAGAAGAATAATTATTTTTTCCTCTACCATGTTCACGACATCGACTACAATTATTAAAGTTCATAACATTCACTTCAGGGAATGGTGTTGTTCCAGTTTGTCGAAACTCGTGGTTCTTCATGAATAATTCATTATTTTGTTCAGCCACGAGAGGATATGAAATTAGTTCGAAATACAGTTTAAAACTTTGCTCTTGATATTACTGTTGTAGGAGCATATTCGAGGCATGAAATATAGAAAATGTCTTCTCTAACATATCCGCATCAATAATATTCTCTCTAAACAACAACAATTTTGAACTAATTTTAAATAATGTGGAGTTATAGCCATTTACTAATTTAAAATCTTGGAGCCTCAAAATCATCCATTCATAATGAGCTTTAGGAAGAATGACCATTTTCTACTGGTCATGTCTCTCTTTTAAATTCTTTCACAAGATGGGGGAATCTTTTACTGTTAGATACTCCATTTTCAATCTCTTATGGAGATGACGATGGAGGAAAATCACTGTTTTTGCCTTTTCCTTACTGGATGTTGTATTCCTTCTTTAGTTGTTTCTCTAAGGTTCATAACATCCAGATGTAATTCGACATCAAGTACCCATGACAAATAATTGTTACCATTGATGTCAAGGGTTTTGAATTCTAATTTTGTAAGATTTGTCGTGGTAACACAATCACAAAACATTGTATGGATATTAGAAATTTAATATATACTAAACATGCAAAATACCATTTAATTTATTAATTAAATTAAACAGGGAAAAGTCATCCTACCTTTAGGGCCTACCTTCAGCGGGGGGAAATGATAGCTCGTGCTGATAACATGTTATAAAATTGAGAAGCACAACAGGTACATGGATATGGAGAGTTGTTCTCTTAAGCTCTTATGTCTTGTCTTGAACAACGGGGCCCTACCCTCTCATGGAAGAGAGGGTATGATTTATAAGTTGGACTATAAATCAACTGTTCTATGTAGGATCAATAGGAGCTTAAGGAGCAAGATGTATTTACAAGGGTAAAACGGTAATGTTTGACCCAGGTGTAAATACGAACAACATGTGAAGGATTGGCTTACCGATTACGGTTAAAATGGACAGAAATATATCTACAATGAGGAGAGTGCAACTATCGAGCTATAGTAGAATGTCTTGGTAGTTAATGAATAGTAATTAATTTGGTTTAAATAGTTTAAATAATTAATTATAAGTCGTTGATGCTCATGATCTGTAGATCCATAAGGTCTCTTTACTAGCTCGTAATTTGGATTAGTAAATTGAGTAATCTTGATAAGATTTTAAATTAGGGTTTAGAATTTGAAATGTTCAAATTCAATTAAGGTTTCTATTTATTGTATTTGATACAATTGAAATGTTTAATTTTTCAAAATTAAATGAAATTGGAAAATCAATTAATGTTTAAAATATGATTTAAATATTAATTGTATAAAGTAATTTCATTATAATGGAATTGGTCTTTTATTAATTTAATATTAGATATTAAGTTAACAAAATTAATTAAAATGTTTAATTAATTAGTTTTATTTAAAAAGAAATTAATTGAATTAATTTTTTATATATAAAACCAATAATTCAAATAAAATTGTTTTATTTGGAAATTTAGTTTTAGAAAACATTTTTGAAAACTAAATTTGAAAATTAAATCAAATTTGAAAAATTCAAAAGTAGAGATTTCCAAAAGTTGGAAATCTCCACTACGGTACAAGGCACCTTATTCATCAAATTCCAATTTCTCCATGAGATTGGAGCTAGCCTTCATGCCAGGTTTGACTTTGCATGATGAAAGCTTTATAACTTGAAGTGTTAGGTTGAATGATTGAGTCAAACTTTCAAGAACTTTGCAGAAACCAAAACCCTCTATATATCTTCATAATATCCAACTCAATTTAGTGTTTCCACCACATAATCATTGCAACAGAATAGTAGAGAAGATCTTCATGGTGGTCTACTTGTAGATTGAAGCACTTTCACATGGAAATCAGCTGGTATTGAAAAGGATTCTTCAAAGGTATTGTGTTCAGCAAAGCTTCTTCTGTAATAGTTACTTTGAAGCATGTTTTAAACTCAAATTAAGTATAATTAAAGTGCTTATTGATTCTGATTTTCTCCACTGCATGTTAATATACTCTATCACTAAAGACCTCCCGAACAATAAGGCATGACCGTTCACCTATTAAACCAAAAAATTAAATATCAATATTGGAATGTATCAATACAAATAGATGCATAGGAACAGAACAGGAAAAAACTATACTCTCGTCTAATAATCTTTATTGTTTTTTGTTTTTGAAAATTAAGCCTATTTTCTCTTCATTTCTTACAATTGTTTGCATCTTTTTTATGTACAATGGTTGAATCTTAGCCAAATTTAAAAAATAAAAACAAATTTTTAAAAAATATTTTTTTAGTTTTCAAAATTTGGCTTCATTTTCTAAACCATTGGTAAAGAGTAGATAATAAAAGAAGATATTTTGAGGTGGAAGTAGTGTCCATAGACTTAAATAGGGTGAGATTCACCGACCTTAATATAAGATCTACAAAAATTTATGAAAACAAATTTATAGTTTGTGTATATTACTAGGAAAAATTCTCCATTTAGCTTATGAATAATGGCTATCCATAATGATAATTCAAATAAAACAACAAAATATTAGTAAAGTTGACATAATTAACCCTTTCAAGTTGTTTCTTTTAATAAAATATCTTGTTTTTTAAATAAAGTATGTTTAGACATTTTGGTTGGTATATATTAGGTAAAAAACATCCTATTTCTTGTTATCATGTTCCATATTCAAATAGATACCATTTTATCATCTATTACTTGATGTTATAGGGTGAGTCCATGATTTCATCTTCTTTCCTGTCGCCCATTTCTTCTAGACTTGGGAGGGTGTTTTGGATCACTTGGGTCGTGTCCGTCTTATTGGTTCAAAATTCATTTCAAGATACGATTAGGTTAAGATACTTTGAAGCAATGATGTTTATCTTAGGATTGAGAGCATTTGTTCGAATGATTACCTTCCGATGGATAAAAGATGATAGCAATGAACAGTCATAAATGACAATCGTTGGAAAATAGAACCTACAAAAAAAAAAGCTCGTTACAGACTAAGTCACGGATCTCACTATCTTCAAAACGTTTCGCGGCTCCGTCCAAATGTGAAAGCAATTTACAGAATTGCCATGTCGTCCCCATGATAAAACAGTCTAGAAGAAAAAAATTTGACTCGATCAGAGCTACACTGAAATTGATCAAAAAACTCACACCCTTCAAGATTGAAATGTTCGAAAAACTAAATGCGTAAAGGAAGAAGAAGGAATCAAGAGAGAAATGGAAGCGATACTATGAAAATGATTTTTTTAAAATTGATAAAAGGCACGCACCTTTTATAGGCCTCGAAGTTCAACTGCGATAGTAACTAAAAATAATCCCACACGCACATGCGTGCCTCGCCACACCCGCCTGTTCGGATGGATGTCGGCGACGCTCACGTGTGAGCAGTTCACCATACCCATATTTGCCTATCTTCTCACTCCCTCTAAGATATGGGTACCCCTTGGGGCCCAAACCCACAACTCAAGGTGGGAGTATAAAAATGAGGTTAAAATTCACACATCTAGCAATGTGGGATTTCTCAAAATTCACCAACAATCCTCTACTTGAAAAACTTTTCAGGATACAAGAAAACATTTTTTTCATTGAGGAAAAAAAATTTGTAAAATACTATGCATAAGTAAAGGTGTCTTACGACTTAAACCTTTACGTCGTGTAGATAATTCAAAATATACTAAAGTAACTCATAGTTTAGAACTCTATCTCTAACAACATCTCACATACAACATCATTAGGGTGTAGTTTGAAACCCATACTTTAAGGCCTAGCACGTGTTTCCCAATTTAATGAATGCTCTAGAGAGTTTGTCAAAGACTCCATAAGAAGCAGCCCTCACTTCCACATTTACATAGGTGAGTCTATCAAGAGTACTCCTGTAACTAAATACCCCACTTGAAATCAAGTATAGATCTCATTAAGAGTTAAGTTCAACCTTTCTTATACTTCAAGATATCATGCTCAGATTCTATAGGTCATAGGATGGAAACTTTTTGTTCGTTTTAGCATGATTCACTTCATATCACTTGTGATTAGTTATTACCTGTTGAACCTATTTCTTGGGATCTTCGGTCTACAGCTTGGGTTTTGCTCACAGTGATTCATCTCTCTATAGGCATGAGTCACATCCTTTTTAAGGTTTCAAAATTCTTCTCTTTGGCGAGTCCTTTCATCAAAGGATCTGCTAAGTTCTCATCAGTCCATATGTGATCCACTCTAGATTTACCAGTAGTGAGGAACTCTCTAATGGTATTGTGCTTACGACGTATTTTTCATCTCTTTTCGTTGTAATAACGATTCTAAACTTTTACGGTTGTTGAAGTAATATCGTAATGGATCAATATGGCTGGTGGTAGGGTCGAGTTTACCGTCGCCCGTAAACCCACACCTACACAAATAATATTTATAAATCATCGAATGAACTACTTATACTAACTGGTAGTACAAGCGGCAAGTCCAGGGTCAAACCTCATGAAGCGCGAAAGATTAGTTCATCGAAGCTCATTTTCAGTTAAAGTGAAAAAGTATGGGGGGTTTGGTATGGTTTGATAATTGAAAGTGCATAAAAATAAAATGCAAGAAAAGTAAAGATAGAAGCGCAATTAATCGACATGTATTAGCTTAGAGGAATGGATTTACCTAATGTAATTTAGATCATTGACCCAATTTATGACTTAAACTTCTTGTTTATGCTTAACCCAATTGATTGGAATCCCAACCAATGGTCATAATTACCTAATTAATCAAAATGCACATAAAACAAATCTGCTTTAAACAAATTAACGAATTGCATTAAGTTCTAGGGATTACGCTAAGATGAGTGTTTAATTTCTAGCGTCTAATTAAACAATCAATATGGTTTTTCTCTAGGTTGCTAGAAGCAGTCCTTTTGCCTAACGAACCTATTGCTTCCAATGGGATTAACTTATAAATATGTGTCAAATATTGCAAGGTAATCGCAAAGTATTAGAATCACACAACAAAATTATTGGGTGTTGGTCAACAATTAAAATTGTGCAATTCATAAATTTAAATTTGGATTAAAACCCATAGACAAGTTGTATACATCAATAAATGGAAATCTCACAAAATTACATCGAGTTCCTCCAAATCCCTAAGCTAAGAAACAAAAATCTTACCTTCCCATGGCAGATGAGAAGCTACAATGCATCATTAATCGATTAACTACTAAAGAAATGTCCAAAATACGAAATGGAAGAGAAAAGAGACGGAAAATTCACCTGGAGGACCTCATGGAACTTGTTAATTTGAACATCATATACAATTATAATTGAATTTCCAATGAAACATATCAATTATATCACATATGATTGAATTTCCTCTTGTTAATTTGAACACTTCAAATCAACCCAAAATCTGATTCTCAACTTGAATCCACTGAGCTACCAAGGGAACCTCATGGACCTATAGCTTGAAGCTCCAACAATATGTGAATAACTGACTAACTCTTTAGTCACGAGATCTACCATTCGTTAACCGTTGGTCACTCCACTAAAGACCGACAGTTGCACTCTTCGCACTACAGATATATTTTTATGTCCATATGGACAATCAACAGTGCGATGACCTTTCACAAATCGCTCGTAAGTACAGTTGGGCTAATTTACCATTTTTCACCTATAGTTACATCTATCTCCTTAAGTACCACTGATTTCTCTAATGAGCAATAAGTCATAGTCCTACTATGACCGAGTCCTCTCTTCCAAAGAGAGGTTGTGGCCACTATGTTCAATACCCAGAATCAACCCTTAAGGAAGCAATTTATCTACTTACCCTTGCTTCAGGGAAAGAGTGAATTTCGTCTTATGTAGCTAAGTTCCCAACTCCCCAATCAGACGAATCCCTAAAAAGGCAGGCTTGTTGAGTTGGCAATATGGCCACTGTCACCCATACTAATCAAAGAACCGTCCTCATGAGCAGAAGTTCCCAACTCACTCAGGATTGAGGTCATGTCACCTATGGTCATTCTAGTGAGATGTAAATCTCAATTATCAACGGCGTTATATAAAGAGACTAATCATCTCGTGGTTCGGTCTTATTCAAACTCTTTGTATAGGACACCGCCGCTCACATGTCTCCACATGATCATATCATATGTAGCACTTTACAACACTTGTAAACATGTGATCATATCCCCGTGGACGCATTATGTGATGCATGATCCTAAGATATGCGTTGATAGTCATGCGTCGATGGTCATGCGTTGGACTGATAATGTGTTAATGAATGTATGTGATGACCATGCGTCCTGCCACAAGTTTTCTTGTGCTGGAACCAAGTATAATTCCAACGCAAGTTTCTCGGGTAATCCGAGGTCGAACACAGGGACTTGTAACTATATGTTTGCAGTGATGTGCATGCGGCAGTTTAAATAAATGTATGGGAAAATAGACAATGCAATGAGAATATGCATGAGAGGTAGAGATACGACAACACTTGACATGAAATAAATGTATGGGAAAATAGATAAAATGTGGAGATGTTTTCATTGCAATACTTAAAAGTGACCGTAGGGCAACCTTAGTCAGCGTCATACTATGCGATCATGTTACAACCATACACGGCAAGTCATTTCCCAATGCAAATGCGGCGCTCCTAAGTCTAGGACGCATGTGTTGAATGCAAAGTGTCCATAGAGCTTATTCCTAAGTCTCTACTATTTTCCTATGTGATGATGCAAAATGCATGAAAGCAAGGTGACCGCATACAATCGTATCCTATTTCTTGGATGCATACGATGCGTTAATAACAAATAGTGCTCATTCCTAAGCACCTATCTCTTGTATTATGCGTTCTAATCTGACTCTCCCGAGTCTAGATTCTGACCTGACTTTCCCAAGCCTAGATCATGTCCTTAGACTACCCTCCCGAATATCTCTAATGGACGAATGAAGCATACATAATACAAGACAATCACATAAACTTCGCTGACCTAAGATTGTTACTATCCCTAGTGAACAATGCATACCTTGCTTAATGCATCCAACCACTTACCCTCTCGGGCAGTTGATTGTTGCTGACTTAACTCATAGACAAGCAATGTGTTAGCCTATAGACAGGTGTTGTAGTAGCTTCACACTAAGCAAATAAGGTTACTGGCATACTCGTGCAACGCACACCTCTTGGTGGGTTGCTTCATGCTTCATATTCCTAATCCACATGACTAAGTATGCAATACCCAAGCACTCCCACTAAGTGTTACAATGAAAGTAAAGATGCTAAGCAAGAAGATGGAGATGGAGTCGAAAGAATAGAGAAATGTATTGAAAACACATTGTATTAATTTCTTAATTCAAAATGTCATACAATACACTTTAGGAAAAGAAAGGAAAAGGAAATGACCGGCTGGAAGCAAAACTTTGCTTCCAGCGGATGTGCGTTAAGGTTACCGGTAGTGCCATGGATGGGTGGAGGAGCTGATTTTCTCGAGATCTAGCTCCGATCGAAGGCTCCGGTCGTCACTCGGAATGGATGAAGGAGGTGAAGAACTCTCAGCCATTTTCTCACGCAATTTGTCTGGATCACGGGGAAAATCCCCGGTTCACAAGGATCGTCCCCGGATGACTTGGAATTTTACTCATCGACTTCTATTTATAGAGTTTGAATTACCGATAGCATTAATTGGACTGCTCTGAGTCTAACGTTCGACGCGTTAGTTCTTTCTAAACCTCTGCCACCAACGGCGCGATAGGTGAAATGTCAGCATCAACTTTGGATTTTCTCGAGATAGATGCGTTGATGCATTCATTCCACCTACCTTGCGTTGATCCCATTAGAATCATTGTCACGTAGCCGCAATCATTCAATGGCCACATTCATTTAACACTGCAACTCTACATGATGACCGCAATCGCTTGACGAGCACAACTCCTATGCGATGGACGCATACGACTGATTACCGCAACATCCATGTGTTGATCGATGCGTTTGCCTTTGTGATAGAGTGTTTCTCCGCATGCGGTCGTCTATGCGGTGGTCCAGTTTCTGCGTTTTCGTTCATTTCCTGCATTAGCTACAAAAATAGAACATTGAACACATAATTTAACGCAAAATAACAGGTTAGCTGAGATTCAATATGTTGATCGACGCAAACTCTTTTTCACGTGAATTCCTAACATGATTGACGCGTATTCTGCCTAACAACCTTCATAATTCTAAGTAAAAGGCCTAAGATGACATGCATTTCTGCATGTCATCACATACATACTTAAGTTACATGAAATAACCACAGATCTTAGTTTATTGGGTTTGAGAAAAAGCAAATAAAATAACACTTATTTTATTAATAACAATGTGTGTACATAATGTTTACAAACTACGAGACACTGGGAGAATTAGGACACCAATCCCAACCCCTACCACTTGCTTGGTCGTTGAGTGCGATCGTTGCTTCGTCTAAACCTCTACCAAATCCAACAGAGCTCACATCTCCTGGATTCTCACTCTGAGAATACTAAGGTTACTGAGTGGTGGTGTCCAAAAGGTTACTTGTTCATGAAGAAACTTGTTAAATAAACTCCAAGTTCCATTTCAGAGAACAATTCTCATTGATGAATTTCAACTAAGTTAGCAATAATTGCTTCCTCTTTTAGTCCCTTAACATTCAAGAAATACCGGAGATTATTTTGGGAACTAACGCTGCTAGTTTCTTTTTCATCCATCCCTTTTTGCTCAAAAAGTGAGAACTGACGTTCAAACAATTCTTGCAACGAGTCCATGATCTTACGTGCAATGACCATGTTCTCAACTCATTTGGCTAATGCATCAGGTATGCTAGCCAAAATGTGAAGTCGAACCAATGAATTAGCCTTCATCCACACCTTATATGAATTACAAACATTTCGCGGTGCATCAAGGGTCAGGACTTGAGGACACTCCTCAACCATAACAAACTCGATGTAGTTTAGCACGAAATATGTTTTAAGAGACTCTTTCCAATGTATGTAATCGGTCAAATTAAAAGAGGCAACTAACGAAAAATCATACATGTTGCTGAAAAACAAACACATTGATCTACATTAGATTTTAGTAAATACTCTTTAAAACAAAATCCAATATAGTTTAGCAAAATCTAAATGAAGCCCATGTGACATCTAGTTTTGCAATGACGCTTCAGTGGTTTAGGACAAAAGTCACCGAAGGGTAGTCAATTTATCCCTCCTCCTAATTGAGACACTCTCAACCAGTCATTAACACCAGAACAACTCTTGTTCATATAACGACTAGCCATCATTGAATTGTTCAAGAAATCATTAACTTGCTTAACAATTTTCCGTAAGTGTGACCTTTCATTTTAAATCCTATAATTCCCGCCCCAAGCAGCCAATTCGAAGGGGGAAATCCAATTGGGGAAAAAACTAAAGCGACCCTATCCATTTCTGGAGTTCACCTCTATATTGACCAACCACACAAACCATCTGAAAGGGGACACTCCCAGCGCCATGAGGCCATGCAAGAAGATCTCACGGTGTAAACCAATGAATGAGACCGCAAGACATGTTGACACACATCCTTCACCCACTTACTATAAATACTCTCTCCGTCCACCTTAATATTGACTCATGCAAACACCATCCGAAGGGCGATGTTCCCAGGGCACCACGAGGCCAAGCATGAATCTCAGGTGTAAACATTAAGGGAGAAACATGAATGGAATTGACATATCACATATATATTTTCCTTCCATTGAGTATTTTATAACCTAGGGTTTAGTTTACTTAGAAAAAACACGGCTAATGATTTTAACGAAGTGACTTTTTAGGTTTGCCCAAAAGTAACTCTTACTTTGGAAAGTTAAACAACTTTTGATCATAATTCATTAAACTCTTTAACGAAGTTTTCGATCAACTGTTGCATGCTGGCATTAAATCTATCTAATTCACCTTTCCAGGTAGATTCCCAGGTAGGGGTGTTCCATTTCCGTCAGTTTAAATACTCCAGCCTAGAAAGAACCCGCCTTAGACAAAAGGTCCCTTATAGATAGATTAAACAAAAATTTAATCTTTATCAATTTAATCCTATTAAACTGATTTAAAAGATTAAACTTAGGTATTTAATCTCATTAAAACCATGAACTTAGGTTCATCTCAATCAAAATTTAAAATCCTTTTAAAACATGAGTCTACCTAAGTTCGCATGCAACTCTTTCTTATTGATTTTAGTTCTAATTTCCATTATAACACTTATAACAGGCAACAACTAAAACCAACCACAATGCAAAGCAACACATACAAGGCATTCATAACTCTTATAAATAAGCCTAAGTGTCATGCTCCATGCATTGTTCATTTATTACTACTGATATATAATACTTATATAACAAAGTAAAGAAACAAGTATACATGCTCTGATACACCCTTATACTATAACTCTTATAATATGAAGATGATGCATGAATATGCTTAATGCATGCATAAATATAACTCTTATATTTTATGATGCATGAGCATGCTTTCTTGTAATTTCATCATGTCATTTACTATATTATAACACTTATAATATATGATGTATGAATAAAACACATAACCTAAGGTGGGTTTTAAATTTATATTTCATACACTATGGCATATAAACAAATATACATCTCATGTACATTAAGTAAAAGTTGATGAATCGGGATAATTAGCCTCAAATCCTCAAGAAGAAAGCTAACTATTACAAAGAGCAATGAGCCTATTGGTTCAAATAGGCAAACCAGGTCTTAAACTGTTTGCGCGAAGCCGTATCTCTTTGATCGTGTAACAGCTCCTTATGATCATCTAGCAACGTTGTTTGAGCATAAACGATCATTTAGCAACGATCGTGTACCTTTGACTATGCAATGAAGCATGAAGGTCATGCGATAGTTTAGCGCACATCGTGTAACACACGCCTTAAACGATCAGTTATACGATCGTTTAGTAAATACTACACGATCGGGTAGAACTTTTCTACATGATCGTTTAGCAAAATCTGAACGATCATTTAGCTTGGTCTAAACGATGCGACCAACCTTTGGTCTTCTTCCTCGATGAGAACAGCATCTCCATCCTTCGAAACTTCATCACGAACAACTCAAAAAACTTCAAACACTTTGAATACAGATTTGATTTCTTGTTAATTATGCTAAAAAAACACAGGGGCCCTTACAAATTAACACTTTGTAAATTTAGAGAAAGCTTTAAACAAAGGAAATTATCCCGTAAACATCCATCAACACAACCACAAACATATTTAACTCTTAAACGCATTGTAGAAAACTTAAAACCCACCACGACTGTAAAAGAAGTTCATTAAAGCAATGGAATTTGGAATATCAGAACAACCTGGCTCTGATACTAATTGAAGGAAATCTTAAACAGAGATATCCATGAGCAGCAGAAGTGGATCATTCCAAATTCTATTCAAAATGAACAAAAACCATTACAGTCAAAACGGAAATGAACAGATTATGCATATACAGAAATTACTGCATGCTACAAGAGGATACAAGGGATAGTGTATGTGTACCCTTGAAGAACTATTCTTTAAGTATCCCTCAACCGATTTCCAATACGTCCACGGCAACACATGAATGCAATGATCAGAACACGACCTCCACGAACGTCTGAATGAGCCTTGATCCCAATCAAGTCCAACTGGATCCACGAATTGAACAGGAACACCACCACAAGTGTTACCTTCGTATTCTCAGTGTGAAAATCCAGGAGTTGTGGGCTTTGTATGATCTTGGATTAAGGAAAACAAGAGGTAGACAATCGAGTAAGTGGGAGATGAAGACTGTCTGTCATATAGACGATGTACTCAATCGTTTAGAAAATGAAGCCTATCATATAGACGTTGCTACTCGATCGTGTAGCAACGATTAAATGAGTAACTATCATATAGTCCACTCTTAGCTATCGTGTATGAACGAGAACGTAAGTTTCTCGGATGATCCGAGGTCGAACTCAGGGGCTTGTAACTAAATGTTATGCGGTTATGTGTTTGCGGCCAAGAATAAAAGAATTTAAGGTTGAGACGCGGCAACTACTCCTACTCCTAACTAACAAACAAAGCAGTAGAACTATGACTAAGAGGTAGAGACGCGGCAACTATTAATGCATAGTAAAATGCATGGAAAAACAGATGAAAAGGCGAGGATGTCTTCACTGCAACACTAAGCTTGACTGCAAGGGTAACCCCAACCAACACAAGCTATGCGATCATGCTATACACACTCGACGTAGATGCATGCGATGTGTATGCGATAGTGTCGAGAAGCCTATTTCTAAGCCTCCATATTCCCGCTCACGTGCTCTCACACATAAGCGAGATGGCCGCATACCACCATATCCTACTTAAAGGGTGCATACGCTGTGTAGTAGCAAACAGAGCTTATTCCTAAGTTCCCCATTCTTGCTTATGCATTCCAATCCGCTCTCTCGAGACTTAGATTTTGTTTTTGGACTACTCTCCCAATTATGCCTAAATGATTAATGATGCACTCATAAGACAAGGTAATCGCATAAACTAGGCTGACGTAAGAGTATTCCTATCTCTAGTGAACACTTGCTTACATTGCTTAATGCGACTAACCACTTACCCTTCCAGGTAGTTAGTTGCTACTGATTCTACTTATAGACAAACATTGCGTCCGCTTATAGACAAGCATTGCTACAGCTTCATACTAAGCAAATAAGATTTTCTCATAACACTCGCACAACGCACACCTCCCGGTGGTTTACTACATGCTTCATATTCTTATGCCGCATGATTAAGTATGTGAAACTCTAGCAATCTTACTCAGTGATGCAATGAAAGTAAAGGATACTAAGTAAAAGAAGATGAAGAGGGAATCAAAGAAAAATATAGAAATGCATTGATCACAAAATGTACTAATTCCTTAAGCCAAAATGTAATACAATACAAGGAAAGAAGAGAAATGTAGGGCCAGCTGGAAGCAATTGCTTCCAACAGATGTGTGTCAAGGCTGTCGGTGGAGCCATGGATGGGCAGTGGAGTAGACTCTCTCGAGCTCTAACTCCGACGAAGGCTCCGGTCATCACTCGGAATGATTGAAGGGGATGAAGTACTCTCAAGCTATCTTCTCACACTTTGGTCTGGATCACAAGGCCCTACCCTCAAGCAAAAAACCATGGATTCCTCGAAATTTTCTCAACGGATTCTATTATAGGGCTTGATCGCCGACAGCATTTACGGACCTGCTCTGAATCTGACACTCGCGGCGCAATGGTTCTTTTCTGAATCTCTATTGCTAACGGCGTGGTAGGTGAAATGACAACATCATCTTTTGATACTCCTGAGGTATGCGCTCATGCTTGCATTCCACCAACCTTGCATTCATCCCTTCTATTATGGTTATTCTCTATAGTCGTAACTTCTATGCAATGACCGCATTCGCTCGACAACCGCAACATCTATGCGATGGACGCATGTGGTTAATAACCGCAACATCCATGCGTCAAACGTATGTGTTCACCTTTGCGATGGAGAGATTCCCCACATGTGATCGTCTTTGCGATGACCTGGCTTTCACGCATTCGATCGCTTTCTACGGTTGCTACAAAAATGAACTATTGATCACATAATAACGCATAATAGTGGGTTAGCCGAGATTCTTAATGCCGATTGACGCAAACTCATTTTCTCATGAATTCTAAGTATAATCGCCGCATTTTCTACTTAACAGCCTTCATAATTCTAAATAAAAGGTCTATAATGACGTGCATTTCTGCCCGTCATCACTCTCAACGCAATCGTTTAGTAAAAACCCTTTTTACTTGATAGCCTTTTTCATGAGATATACCAAATGAATCAACTCTCTAATTTTGGGAAAATAAATTTTCTTTCTATCTCACGGTTACCATAAAACTTCCAATATCCTCCCACTCAATTCGGTTATTAGAGAAAAAGAATTAATTATCATATAATTAATATATTATAAATAAATATGATAACCAACTTATCATATTATATTTATAACCTATAGTTTTAATATTTCATCATATGAAACATATAAACCATAGTTCTTTTTCTATTTTAGGGTATTTAATATAAATCATATTTATATTAATTCCTTCAATTAATGTATCTAATACCTCATATCAATTATATCAAATATAATTGAATTTTCTCTAGTTAATTTGAACACATCAAATCAACCCAAAATCTGATTCTCAACTTGAACCCATTGAGCTACCAAGGGGACCTCATAGATCCATAGATTGAAGCTCCAACAATACGTAAATAACTGGCTAAACTTTTTAGTCACGAGATCCACCATCCGTTAACTATTGGTCACTCCACTAAAGACCGACAGCTACACTTTTCGCACTCCAGATATATTTTTGTGTCCATATGACCAATCAATAGTGCGATGACTCTTCACAAATCGCTCGTAAGTACAGTTGGACCAATTTACCGTTTTTCCTCTTTAGTTACATGTAACTCCTTAAGTACCACAGATTTCTTTAATGAACAATAAGTCATAGTCCTAGTCAAAATGCCATCAAATTCACATAAGTCAAAATGAATTAAATCTAGAGGCTCAAATTCCCAAAGTACAGATTTATGCAGAGTGTCTTAGTTATTTTAGCCTAAGTACAATAACTCGCATTTATCAAAATCCTTCATGGATAACTTAGGAATCATTTCTAACCTACTCAGGTTACTGATTATCTGTTTTATTTACATGATAGAGTCTAGCATGCCAAATATTGAATGAACACAGCATATAAACAGAAGATTTCATTTATTCATTTCAAGGTTAAGTTTAAACATGCTATCGGTTGCATAGCCTTTTTCTATGAATACATTATTCTTAGTAAGAGTATATAAGTCTGCCCCTATTGTCTGAGTAAAGCCAGCCTTATTAAGAAGATAACCTAAGACAAGATTCTTCCTCATCTCTAGATTGTGCAAGACTTCTTTCAGCGTAAGAGTCTTCTTGGAGGTAAACTTCAGCTCCACCTTGTCGGATCCAGAAACTTTCGTCAAGTGGTGATCCTCCAACAGTATGTTCTTATCCTTAGTTTTAATATAAGTTTTAAAGATACTAAAGTCATGACAGACATGGCACGTAGTGTCAGTGTCTATCCACCACCCCTCAGAACCATCGATCACATTTAATTTTGTGATCATGGCAACTAACGGTTCTTTTGTCAGGTTTGTCTGACTAACAGGACGACGTCTGTTCCTACATTTCCTAGTCAAGTGTTCAGGTTTATTACAGTTAAAGCAAAGAAACTATACCATTTCTCCCGATGAGGGTTTTTGCTTCTTCTGGTTGTTCTTGTTATTGGATCCATGGTTTTGACCTTTCCTCTGGGTTCCCTTTGACTTATGGCCAGGCTTTATCATAATAAAGACAGATCTCCCAGGAACGATGTTCACCTTCTCCCTTTAGTCCTGCTTCCAAGCTTCCTTTTCAATCTTTAGGCGGGTGATCAGACTCTCCAAGAAAAGCTCCTTGGTCTTATGCCTCAAGGTGTTCTTAAAATCCTTCCACAAATGAGGCAATTTATAAATAATAATCGCAACTTGGAATTGCTCGTTTAAGGGCATACCTTCACTTATTATTTCGTAGGCTATCTTCTGTAGTTCATGGGATTGGGCCTCTACAGATTTGTCACCCATCATCTGGAAATTTAGGTAATGGTTGATGGCTTACTTTTTCGACCTACCCTCCTCAATATCATACTTTTTCTACAGAGCATCCCAAACTTCCTTTTTTGTCTTCATTGTGTTGTAGTAATCGTATAGATCATCAGTTAAACCATTTAAAATGATTTTTTTACATAAAAAATCTTTTTCTTCCTTTGAGACAGATGGCTTCTCAGTAGTGCAGGCGTCAGCAACCTTATTGATGGTGAGGAAGAATAGCATCTTCTCCTTCAAATCGAATGGTCGGTTGAGGTCGGAGGACATGATGACGTTCTGAGTTGAAAAGGCCCTCACAACAGCGACAGATGGGTAAACATCTTAAAATTATTGGAACGGTTACCCTTCGATGGACAGAAGATGATAGCAATGAACGGTCACGAACAACAGTCATCAGAAAATAGAACCTGCAAAAAAAAAGCTTGTTACAGGTTGAATTGTGGATCTCGCTCTCTTTAAGACGTTTCGCGGCTTTGCTCAAATGTGCAAGCAATTCTACAGAATTGTCACGTCGTCCCAAATATAAAACAACCCAAAAGAAATATATTTGACTCGACTGAAGTTGCACTAGAATTGATTAGAAAACTCACACCCTTCAAGAGTGATATGCTTGGAAAACTAAACACGTAAAGGAAGAAGAAGGAATCAAGAGTGAAATGACTTATGAAAGGCTCACGCCTTTTAGAGGCCTCGCCACAGAACACGTAAGAAACAGAAGACTGGAACGACTGAAGGACTGTTGCTTTTATTTATTTTTGAATAATAATAAGGAAATAAAGAAATAAAGAAATAATGAAGAATAATAATCCCAATTGCCTCGCCACGCCTGACGGCGGCACGCATGTGGAAAGTCCACCATACCCACATTTGCATATCTTCTTACTCCCTCTAAGACATGGGTATCTCTTGGGGCTTATATGTTAGAGTTAGAAAGCATGCAGCGGAAGTATCAAGGATCCATAAGCATTCAAATTCACTAATTTTGGCATAAACTAAAGAATGCTCTTCTAAAAAAAGGGTTTTAAGATCATACCTTTGAAGAACTCTTCAAGAACTTGATCAATCAGCAGCAGTCTTCACCAAAGATCACCGTGAACCACCTCAAGATCTTCCCCACTATCCTCTTGGAACTTTAGACCGAGTTGTGGGATTCAAGAACAGCTTGAAATGATGAAGAACAGAGAAATACTCGCAGCAGCTCACTCTGAAGAACTCTTTGTTCTCACTGAAATTTTCTCTCAAAATTTATGTGTTATGCATTCCCTTAATTCACTCCAATCTTCTTTATTTATTGCAGATGAACATGCAAAGAAGAGTTATGCATGGCTTGCAGCTCATGCTTAGAGCTTTAATGAAGAGGAAAAAGTGGACTTTGTGTGAACATGAAGAAGATGATATTGGAAAATCAAAATTTTCCATTTTGGTGCATGCAAAACGATTTTCCAATTTTCTTTAAAATCAAAATTTTATTTCAAAAACCATTTTGATTTATAAAGCTGAAATATAATTTTCTAAAATTAATTTCATAAATCAATTTAAAATATTAATTAATTTAATATCAAATATTAAATTAATTTTTGCAGAATAATCATCTTCATGTTGGGGTTGATGCCCTAAAGTCTCTTGTCCTGTAGTTTGTAAACAGTTTGTACGAACGCTTGTGTTGTTAATATATGATATTTACTTCACATCTTGTATTTTTGCTCAGTTGCTTGTTTTATTTGCTTTACCACAAACCAATAAACATAAAATCCCTAGTTATCTGTATGTAACTCAAGCATGTATGTGGTGACATACAAGTGGATCATGTCTTGAGTGATAACCAAAATTGTCTGTAGTATATGGATATAGGAGGGAAACCTTATCCTGGTAACGCTACAGATGCGACCTACTTCGTGGAATGGTCACAAGTGTTGTGACTTGTCACAGATGGTCTGATCCTGATCATTCGTGTTGGGGACATGCGAGCGGGGGCATCCTATACAAAGAGTTTGTATAAGATCTGACCATGAAGTGTTAACGTCGCGTTATATAACACCGTTCATGACAGAGACTTCATTTCACTAGAATGACCATAGGTAACATGACCTCAATCCTGAGTGAGTTAGGAATTCTTGCTATTGAGGGCAGTCCTTTGATTTATATAGGTGCAAGTGGCCAGGTCGCCGATTCAACCCTACCATTTTGGGGATTCGTCTGATTTGGGAGTTGGGAACTCAACTACACAAGATGGAATTCACTCCTTCCCCGAGGTAGAGGTAAGTAGATAGATAGCTCCCTTAAGGCCTGATTCCGGGGCTTGAACGATGTGCGCCACACACCTTCTCTTGACCTGAGAGGTATTCACACATAGTTGGACTATGTTGTATTGTTCATTAGAGGAAACAGTGGTACTTAAGGAGTGAGATGTAACTATGGGGAAAAACGGTAATTTGGCCCAATTATACTTACAAGCATCTGTGAACGGTCATCGTACTCATGATTGGTTATATCCGATGGATACAGAAATAAATCTATGGTAAGAAGAGTTTAGTTGTTGGTCTTTAGTGGAATGCTTGACAATTAACGAATGGTGGATCTCGTGGCTAAAGAGTTTAGTCAGCTATTCACCTACCGTTGGAGCTTCGAGCCACAGGTCCATTAAGTCCCCTTGGTAGCTTGGACAAAGTCGAGAACTAGTATTTGGGTTAATTTGAAATATTCAAATTGACAAGAGGAAGTTTGATTATATATGATATAATTGGACTGGTTAATTATATATGATATAATTGGCTAAATGTATGAGATACATTATTTTGGAGGATATTAGATATAAATATGATTTATATCAAGTAGAGGAGAAAATACTATAATAGATATGTGATATCAAACAATAGAATAAAAATATAATATGATTATATTTATTAATTAATTAGTTGGTTAATTATATGATAATTAATCCAATTTTCTCGTTCGGACGTGGGTTAGTGGGAGCGCTGGTTAATGTAACCGATGAATTAAAATGAAAAAGGTTTTCATTTTGATCGCCCGGAGTTCAATTGTCCAAGAGATATTCGGGAGCGTGCATTGGTAGAAAACAAAACGATTGCTTAAGTGTTTTCGAGAGCCTATACGATAGCACTCTACGCCTAAACGATCGCACACTGTTTCCTACACGATCGGATAGCTTCTCTAAACGATCATATAGTGTGCCGATTTTACTAAACGACCGTATAATTTTTCCTAAACAATCGTTTAGTAAATCCTACAAGATCGTGTAGCTTCTCCTAAACGATAAGCATTTCTGCTATGCGATTGTGGCTTTTTCCCTCCCACTTGCTTATCGTTTGCACAATTTTGTTTCCATCTTCCTCTACCAAATTCACCAAAGCCCAACCTTTGAGTTTTCACTCCGAGAATACTTGGGGCTCTTTAGTGGTGGTGTCGTCCCCGCTTTGTTCGTGTTCGTGCGGTTGTTCGTGCTGTTTTTGTTGACGCTGCTATTGGGTGTTGGTAGATCGTGTGGAGGTTTCCACTGCATTGGAATTCCAAAGTGTGAAGAACGTTGTCAACTGGTATGGAACTCTTTCCTTTATGATTTTGTTGTTCTTAGCATGCCGTTAATTAAGATTTGTTTGCATAACTGTATGTTGAATGTATCTTGTTGTATTTCGATCACTGTGAGATCGGAGCAATCCGAACACGCTCATGGAACTCAAATATGAGATCATCACTTCATATATTTAAATCATATTTAAATATATATTCTCCTATTCTGTTTAATTTGAAGATTTCAAATTAATTTCTCAAGCTACTCTAAAGCTTAACCATTTACGAGCTAGTAGGGGGACCTCGTGGACCTACAGATCATGGGCTCCAACGATTCGAGATTAATCGACCAAACTCATTAGTCTGATCTAACCCCCATTCATTAACTAATGGGACACTTCACTATAGCCCATAGTTGAACTCCCCTCACTATAGATATATTTTGTCCACTTAATAACCATAATCAGTAAATCGATCCTTCATAGGTTATAAGTAATCGCAACTAGGTCATCATTACCATTTTACCCCTGTGAATACATCTTATTCCTTAATTTCCTACTGACCCTCTAATGAACAATTCTGATTCATAATCTCTATGAATCAAATCCTTTCTCTATCATGAGAAGGCGAGGCCCCAATTGTTCACGACCTAGAATCAGTACTTAAGAGAACAACTTATCTGCTAACCCTAAATAGGGTAGGAATGAATTTCATCTTGCAAGGCTATGTCCCCAGCTATTCATCCAGTCTTATCCCCAAAATGGGAAGCTTATTGAGCGGTATTGTTGGACTACTCCCACCGTTTGTAGATCAAAGGATAATCCCAAACAAACAGGAGTTCATAGCTAGCTTAGGATTAAGATCGAGTTAACCTAGGTTATTTGATAAATGAAATAGTCAATTTTAACAATAAACGGTCGTTATAAAGAAAAGTGATTATTTTCGTGGTCCAATCTATATGCAAACTCATTGCATAGGATGCCCCCACTCACATGTCTTAACATGAACAATTTGTGGGTCACATCGTTTGTAGCACTTTACAACTTCTTGTAACAACTATAGAGTGGGCCGCATCCAATAGTGTTACCAGGATGAGATACCCAATTTCATCCATATACTTATTAGACCATTTAGGCTATATATTGTCAACTTGATCCTGTTTATGTCACTACATAAAGTTACAGTACTCAGACTATAGCCAAGGATACGTTTATTAGATTTCCATAATAAGATGCAAAATCGACAAGTCATTATTATTGATAAATAGAATGTTTAACACGAACTGCGAGTTCTAGGACATTCTCAACAATCTTCGACTTGGACTAAAACTCCAATGAGAACAAATATATACGATATAATGTTGAGATACATAATGGGAAAAATACAATAAACTAGGGCATCTCTAATACCGTAGACATTCTCCCACTTGGCCTAGATTACACTACGCGGAGTCCTAGTCCAACTAGGTGGCCCTCAAATACTTTAGTCGAGAGGGCCTTTGTGAATGGATCAGCAAGGTTGTCTTCAGAGGCAATTTTTGTGACGATCACATCTCCTCTGTGTACTATCTCCCAAATGAGATGGTACTTTCTTTCAATGTGTTTTCCACGTTTGTGACTCCTAGGTTCCTTTAAGTTGGCAACAACACCACTATTATCACAATACAGTGTGATTGGTAGGTGTATATCTGGAACGACTTCCAAATCAGCCAAGAATTTGCGTAGCCATACTGCTTTTTTAGCAGCTTCGCATGTGGCCACGTATTCTGCTTCCATGATGGAGTCAGCGATACAACTTTGCTTAATGCTTCTCCAAACTATAGCTCCTCCATTAAGAGTGAAAATTGATCATGAGGTAGATTTCCTAGAATCTATGCCAGTTTAAAAATTAGAATCTGTGTATCCTGTAAGGATCAAATCCTTAGGTCCATACACAAGCATGTAGTCCATCGTTCTACTTAGATACTTGAGGATATTTTTTACAGTGGTCCAATGACCACGTCCTAGATTGGATTGGAACCTGCTAACGATTCTAACTGTAAAACATATGTCAAGGCGTGTACACTACTTAGCGTACATCAAACTCCCAACTATAGATGCATATGGAATTCTTTTCATCTCCTCAACTTCTTGAGGTATCTTAGGACATTGTTCATTTGACAAATGAATTCCATGCCTAAAAGGTAATAAACCTTTCTTGGAATTTTGCATACCTTGACAACATTTTGTCAGTATAAGACGTCTGAGATAGTGCCAATGTTCTATTCTTTCGGTTCCGAAAGATCTGTATTCCTACAACATACTGAGCATCATCCAAATCTTTAATTTGGAACTGTGTTGCTAACCATTCCCAATAAGCAAGATATCATCAACATATAGAACTAAGAATGCTACAGTTTTGTCGACTATCTTCTTGTATACACAAGGTTCGTCAACATTCTGTTCAAAACCATAAGATTTGATCGCAGTGTCAAATTTTATATTCCAGGATCTGGACACTTGTTTCAACCCATAAATGGATTGAATAAGCTTACAGACTTTCTATTCCTGTCCTTTTTCGATGAACCCTTCTGGTTGAGACATAAAAATACTGTCATCAAGATATCCATTCAAAAAAGTCGTCTTGACATCCATTTGTCATATCTCATAGTCATAATATGTGGCAATGGAAATAAGTATTCTTATTGATTTGATCATGGCAACAGGAGAAAAAGTTTCTTCATAATCAACTCCTTCTCTTTGGGTAAAACCCTTTGCCACGAGTCTGGCTTTGTAGGTCTGTACCTTGCCAGTTTGGTCTTATTTCTCTTGTAGATCCATTTACAACCTATAGGTGTTACCCCATGTGGTTGATCTATAAATTCCCAGACCGAGTTGAAGTACATAGACTCCATTTCATCGTTCATGGCTTTTATCCATTGTTCCCTGTCGACATCTTCCATTGCCTTCTTAAAGGTTAATGGATCCTCTAAACCATCATCTTGTATGATGTTTTGAGTTTTTGTTAAACCCATGTAGCGTTCAGGTTGTTGAATAACCCTCCCACTACGTCGAGGCATCCCCAACTATTGGGATGGATGTGATGGGTCAACAACCGTTATTGATGGACCAGCTTGATCAACAACTCTTGTTGATCTTTCTGTACTATCTTTAGACAGTTCTTGCAATATTAGTTTACTGTGAGGTAGATGATTTTTAATATGATCATCTTCCAAGAACGTAGCATTTGTCAATACAAAAACTTTATCTTCTTGGGGATCATAAAAGTATCCTTCTTTTGTTTCCATGGGATATCCTATAAATAGGCATAATTTCGAAAGTGTGTCCAATTTCTTAGGATTCTGCACCAACACGTGTTCTAGACAACCCCAGATACGGAAATGAGATAAACTCGGTTTGCGTCCTTTCCACAATTCATATGGTGTTTCTGAAACATTTTTGGACGGAACAACATTCAGAATATAAACTGCAGTCTGTACTGCATACCCCCAAAAGGATTGAGGTAACTAAGCATAACTCGTCATAGACTGAACCATGTCCAACAAGGTTCGATTTCTCTTTGCTGCAACACCGTTTTGTTGTGGTGTTCCAGGTGCTATGAGTTGGGATTGAATTTCATGATCTACTACATAGTTCTAGAATTGAAAATCTATATACTCGCCACCTCGATCATATCGAAGTGTTTTAATTCTTTTACTTAAATAATTTTCAGTCTCAGCCTTAAATTCTTTGAACTTTTCAAGAGTTTCAGACTTATGACTGATAAAGTAAATGTAGCCATATCGAGAGTAAACGTCAATAGAACTGACGAAGTACTGATATTCTCCTCGAGCTTTAACATTCATCAGACCACATAGGTCTGAATGTATAAGTTCAAGAGGATCTTTGGCACGAAGACCTTTGTTAGAAAAATATCTTTTTGTCATTTTTCCCTCAAGACATGATTCACATGGAGGCAGGGAGTTTTCTTCTAACTTATTTAGATGACCGTTTTTTATCAATCTCTCAATCCTGCTAAGATTAATGTGACCAAGCCTGGGGTGCCCAAGATAGGCGTTAGGAGAAATTTTCCGTCTTTTATTATGAGTCTCAGTCGTTTTAAATATCTATATATTTAAAATGGCTCTTGCTTTAGTTGGTTGTAATATGTATAAGTTATTTTCAAGTCTAGCAGAACAAATATGAACACCTCTTGAATAAACAAACACTTCATTACATTCAAAAGATACATTGTACATATTTTCTAATAGACCGGAAATGGAGATCAGATTTCTTTTCATCTTTGGTACAAAGAACACATTCTTGAGCAAGATAAAAGAATCTCCAAAAAACAACTTTCGATCTCCCACTACTTCTGCTGAAATGACTTCATATGTTCCCACCTTGAAAGTCATCTCATATTCAGAAAGTCTTCTCTAATACCTAGTTTCCTGTAGAAAAGTATAAACATGATTAGTGGCGCCTGAATCCAATATCTAGGTAAGGTGAGAATTTTCCACTATACATGTTTCAACAACCAGTAAATCAGATTTACCTTGTTTAGCCTTTTCTGCTTTCTTTTCAGCCATATATTTTGGGCAGTTTCGTTTCCAATGCCCAACTTCTCCACAATGGAAACATTTTCCTTTGGGAGTTTTGTTTTCGTTTTTCTTTGCGGTGGCTTTCTTTTTCCCTTTTCCTTTCTTCTTCATTTGTACGGTTTTATTCTTAGAAGAAGAAGGACCAGCTTTCTTATCATCAACGGGTTTCATACCTGACGTGGACCCCTTGTAAAACTTTTTCTATTTCGAAATAACATTTATTTCTTTTTCCTTCAATTTCATCATTGATTGATATTTTTGCAAGTCATTCAACAACGTCATCAAATTATAAGTGCTTTTGTTCATGACAGCATTTTTTCTAAACGGCAGATAACTCTTAGGAAGAGACTCTAGTATCATACTCAGTTGACTTGTTCATCTATCATTGCCCTGTGAGCCTCCGCAATGTTAAAATGAACCATTATGTCAAGAACGTGTTCTCTTACGTTGGTTTCATCTTTCATGCGAGTCACATAAACATATTTGATGGCTTCATGTCTAATAGAAGATGACGGTTGCCCGAATATCTCCTGTAATGATGCCATAATCTCATGGGTTGTGGCCATGACCTCATGCTTCTTATTGAGTATATCAGATATACTCGCCAAGATATAGGCCCAGACTTTCTCGTTCGCCCTCACCCACCTATCATAGACGTCTCAAACATTTCGGGTAGCCGTTGAACTAGGAACTCGAGGACACTCCTCCGTCAACACAAACCTCTTCTACTACTAATATCGTATTGATGTTTGACTTCCAGTTCGAATAACCCTCTCCATTAAATTTATCAGAAGAAAGAAATTGTATGATTGAGTTCGACATTGCTGAAACATTTTAAATAAACTCTATTAAATATGCATCTAAATCTATTTTTAGCAAAAACTAATAAAGTACCCAATAAATCTTTATTTATTTGTAACGATACTTAAGTGATTTAGAACAAATGCTACCGTGGGGCAATCAAGAATTCCTTCACAGAAGCAAGACAGTATCTTGACCAAATACTATTTCCAGAATAACTCATATTCCAATAGTTCTTTTGGTTATCGTTTTTGGTCAAGATCTTTACTAACGATTAGTAATTCTTGTAAGTGTGACCTGCCATTTTCAGATCTTATAAGACGGTATGAATATGCCTTCGAGATAGAAGACAATATGCAAGACGGAACTATAAGACCCTATTCATTTTATTGAAGTCTGGGTTGTTCCAAATCCTATGTTACAATCCTCCGTAGGGATTGTCACGGTTAACGACTAGCTAGTGCCCCATAAAAATGACAGCAGATACAACATAGGAATCTCACGGTTCAAACTAATGGAGGAGACCGTAGGACAATGTTGACATATTTCCTTCACCCACTTACTATGAACTACTTCCCTCATTCACCTTGTTATTGACCCATGCAAACACTTTCCATATGGAGCAATCGAGGTAAAATCGACACGAAGCCAAGCATGAATCTCACGATGTGAACTCTTGAGGACGTGAGAGCTAATAACTATATATAAAATATATTGTTAATCTCCCACTGAAGTGTTCTAAATGTTTGGGTATTTTACTTAGGCATGACGGCTAATTTCATATAACCTAAGTCTAAGTGGTTTATCCAAGTATAACTCTTATAATTGGATTTAACCTATAGACATGATAAACCATTTTATTACCTCACATAGCTCACGCAAGCTCATAAAACCATTTAACAAATCTCAATAGTTCGGTCATAATCCCCAGGTAGGAGGTGTTCCGTAAACCATCAACTTAAGTACCCTCAGCCTTAGACAGGTTTATGAATCGATATGAGTTTGTAACCGTATTTTATAAGGTAACAATCTATTTTAACATTTAAAACTAGTTATTAACCTAAGTGAGCATGCGGCTGTTCTTTGTTATGGATTTTAAACGTCTAATCAATTTTATAACAACTTACAAAATTTAGACATGCTTAACATCCACAACATTCAACAAAGGCATCTAATATAACCATTATATTAAACATAACCCTAACAAGCATACTATATATTATAGCAACTATAACATACTTTCAATGCATGTAACATGCTTCCTACGATGGAGTTTTAAATTTATATGGCATACTGTATGCATATACATGAATTATTTAATTATTACATACATCTCATGCATAAACAATTAAATACAAACTGATATGATTTTCATTTTGGCATAAACAAACAAACAGATGCCTAATTATTACAAATAGCTTCAAAATCGTCTTTGAACCGCTCGAACCGAGCATCTTGAACCAGACTGGATGATTCTGAACCGGACCAGCCAAAAACCCTTTAAAGTTGAACCAAATTGGATCTTGAGAAAATCGGTCGAATCGGCTACTCTCGGTCTAACCTCAAAGTCTTGCTAATGTCGATCGTGTAGCGCTGAAGGCAATCGTATTGTGTTATCGCCTTATGTTGAAAAGAGGTACATGATCGCTTAGTGTCTGCCGAAGCTAAATGATCTCTTAGCTCTATCGTATAGGACTACACGATCGGCACCATCACCTAGCTATCTCTTAGCTCTATCGTATAGAACTACACGATCGCTTAACACCATTGCCTAGCACTTCATGTCATCGTTTAGTATCCGTTGCAACTAAACGATCGCTTAGCTCTATCGTATAGAACATCATTGTGTCGCTTAGCACTTCGTCTACACGATCGCTTAGCACCGCATCTAAACGATCGCTCAGCGCTATTGCGTAGCACTTCATCGTATTGCTTAGCACGCACCGCAACTAAACAATCGTGTAGTGCAATTGTTTAGCAAATCCAACATATCATTTAGTTCCCACGCCAAAGCTAAACAATCGCATAGTATTATCGTATAGTATTTGAATGCATCGCTTAGCTCCCGCAGGTACACGATCGTTTAGCGTTCAACATCACAACGACCAGTGCCCATTGCTATACGATCATCTAGATTTTCTTCACATCGTGTAACGCTTGGAATTAGACGATCGCTTAGCAACTGAACCTCAACAACGATTTTGAGCAGAAGTTGAAAAACTGGAACAGTAGCTCGACCTTCTTCACTTGTTTCTTCAATTACATCTTAATTTCAACTCTAATGACTCCAAATAAATTACAGACTCTTGCTAACACATATAAGCTCATAAAACAAGAGCCAATTATAAATTTAATTGAGAAATTAAAGAGAATTAAAATGCCAAAACTCAGAAAACCATATCAGTGCATTGGTTTCATATATCTCATGAAAAACACCCACCACACCAAAATTAAGCCGATTTGAATTCTTAAATGATGATACCAATTGTTAGAGTTAGAAAACATGTAGTGGAAGTATCAAGGATCCATTATAAGCATTCAAATTCACTAATTTTGGCAAAAACTAAAGCATGCTCTTCTAAAAAGAGGGTTTTAAGATCATACCTTTGAAGAATTCTTCAAGAACTTGATCAATCACCAGTAGTCTTCATCAAAGATCATTGGAAAATCAAAATTCGTTTCATGGGTCGAATGTCTTTTTCTAAGCCAATGATACGTTTATTGGATTTCCATAATAAGATGCAAAATCAAAAAGTCAATATTATTGATAAATAAAATGTTTAACACAAATTGCGAGTTATAGGACATTCCCAACATTATACCCATCAGTCAAGGTGTGAGTATAAAAAGGAGGTTGCAATTCACAAATCTAGCTATGCGGGATTTCTCAAAACCTTATTTTTCTTTTATTTAAGTTTTTCACCAACAACATTTTTCAAATTCTTCATTCGAACCTCTTAGTTGAATTTGATTGTTTAGAGATGATATCACAGAGGCTCCTTTATTGATGAGGCATAGTATTGGGTTTGTGTTTTGGGAACTATTTCTTTCTCTCATATTCGATGATGTCAAAATATTCTCACACATTCTCTTACATTTAAAGCTATTGAGGAATATGAGTCTCTCTCCTTTCTACTCTTTACCCTAAATATTTTTTGTACTTATTTCATGTGATGTAATGTTATAGTTTGTTTGTTTTTCTTGTTTTATCTTAAATAAAAATAAGTAAATAAACTGAACGTTATTGGAACATTTTCGATCCTGAGATATTTAATGGAACGGTGCTGAGATATTTCATGGAAAAGTACTGATTTGAGATATGTTTATCTTGTTTCTTTCTTCTTCTTCTTTTTTTTTTTTTTCTTTTGAATTGAGATTAATTTGATCCTATCTCAACTTTAAATACCTTTAATAAATTTACGTATCTTCAATGATAGGGTCTAGTTTTTATTTACTTCCTAACTTTCAAAATAGTAACATTTAATCCTTAAATTTTGTTTTTGATTTTAATTTAATCCTTAATTTTCAAAATGTTACAATTTTATCTTTAACATTTGAATTTTCTTTCAGGGTAATTCTTAGATTTCAAGATTTATATTTTTAATGTTAATTTTTTCACTAAATACTCATTTTCAATCTTTATTGTTAATGTATATTAATAAATTTAAAATAATTATAATAATTATTATAGTAATTATATTTCCAAAATTTATAAAGAGAATGGTAATGTAGATTATGTTTTATATAAAAAAAAAATTATAAAGTAGTACAAAATAATATTTGAACTTTAACTTATTGATTGATACATATCCAAAACCAAGGAAAACGCACTTAAGCTCTTAAAGAAACTTTTCTTGTGGATGGCCATTATTTCCTCCGCAATTCATTATTTAGAATATGGATAATGGCTATGCAAAATGATAATTCAAACACAACAACAAAATATTAGGGGAATTTACAAAATTAGCCCCCTTTAAATTTTTGTTTTTAACTCTTTTCAAAATTATTATTTTATTATTTTATTACTTTATGTTTGAGGGTGGGTCCAAAGTTTCAATTTCTGAATTTTTTTTTTTTTTTTTTTTTTTTTTTGTGATGTCTCCTTTTTCGATCTAAAATAAAAATTTATTCTTTCCTTCAAGTTCTCTCATTTATTTTTTTTTTCTTTTTTTTTTTCTTCAATATCAACAGATTTGAATTTTAGAAGTAAAGGTTTGGTATCTATTTTGTTTTTTTTTTATTATTTTTTGTTTTTAAAATTAAGTCTATAAACATTCCTTCTATTACTAAATCTCTTATTTTGATATGTACTTTTTACTCGTGTTTTCAAAACTAAATCAAATGTTGAAAATTTTATTTTTATTTTTGGAATTTAGTTAATGATGTAATTTTTCTATTTAAAAATATTATAAATCATAAAAAAAGAAAATAAGTTTATTTTTCAAGAACATAAATCTAAAATTTTAAGATTGAAAAAAAAAAAAAAAAAAGCTTGAATCTCAATCAATTTCAATAAAATTATGAGTTCCGGCTAAAATCATGAATTTCGAGCAAATTTCGAATGAAAATCGTCAATTGTGAAATTTTTCGACGGAAATTTATGAATCTTAGCTAAATTAGAGTTGAGATTTATGAATTCTAACCAAATTTCAGTCGAAGAAGTTCATGAATCCCGACCAAATTCAAGCTGAATTTCACGAGTCCTAACCGAAAATCATGAATTTCGGCCATTTTCCGGCCGAATTCAAGGATTCCGGCAACGTTTTGCACAGAATGCACGAATCTCAGCTGGATTTCTATAGTTTTCTGAAACGGAAATCTAAACGCTTTTTTTTTTTATTTTTCTTTTTTCTTTCTTTTAATAAATTATATATGTAGGCTGTTTGGTAATCGTTTTATTTTTTTCGTTTTTGTTTTTGAAAATTAAGCCTAAGACATTACTTCCATCTCCGAGTTTATTTATTTTTTATCTACTTTTCACCAATGATTTAAAAACTAAGTCAAATTCTAAAAACTAAAAAAATGTAACTTTTAAAAAGTTGTCTTTTTTTAAATTGAATTAAGAATTCAACCATTGTATTCAAGAAAAATATAAATAATTGTAAGAAATGTGGATGAAATAGATTTAATTTTCAAAGACAAAAACAAAAAAATCAAATAATTATCAGACCGGGTCTTAAAATTTTATTTTTCATGATTAAAAAAGAAAAACGTTATATTAAATAATTCATATTCTCATTAAAGAAAACTTTATAAATACATATTTCAATTATATTTAGTGAGCAAGGGCATAAACGTCATTTCTCATCTAAAATTTTAGATGCTAACATCACGGAATATATTTTCAAGTGTTTAATTTAGAAAATAAGTCATTTTCAAAGAAATTGAAGTATTTGACAATTATTAAAATAGATTTTCAAAATGTATTTTAATCGATTTTTATTAAAAAGTGTTTATATAAAAATGAGTTTTTTGAAAAATATTTTTTTCCAAATTTTTCCAAACGAACCCATAATCAAGGTCTAAAAATACTATTTTGAAAAGGATTTTTCTTCAAAAAAATGAAAAAATGAAAAAAAAAAAAACTTTAGGGCTAATTTTATTACCATAACCCCAAAATATTACCTAGAGCTGATACAAATGTAACTTAGAAGTCTCATAAACCCCCTATGAGATATGGAGTTTGATAAAGTATTATGGATCAACTATTTAAGTTGTCAGCTCTTTAAAAAAATATCTGATCAATCTCTAGATTTTTTTTATTTTGTTCATCATTTTCTCCCTGTTTTCTATCAAGACTATGGGATTTTTCTTTCTTGGATTGTTTGTAATTATTATTGAGGTTTGCTTTCATGTGGGTGTTCAATTATTGATATTATCAATAATGGAATATTGGATTCATATGATTTTTTTCTTTTTCCTCTTTTGGTATTGGTATTAGTTGGCTCAAGTCTTTGTCAAATAGGTACTTGAATTTAATAAATTTATAAATTTTGAATCTTATTAATGGTAGGATCGATATGACAATTCTAGAGGAGGTGAATAGGATTTATTAAAACTAATTAAAACATTTTACTAACGTGGGCTCAATTAAGAAAATCAATATATTTTTAGCTAATAAGTAATTTAAACAAGATTTTTATACAAATGAATTCAAATTAAAGTAATCAATAAATTAAAACAGCACTCCGTTTAAATCTAATAATTAGACTCACAAATAATATAAATATCAATTAAAATAAACAAATATGAGCAATTGATTTCAATAATTAAAAATTAATTACAAAATAAATTGGGAGATAGATAAAGAAATTGACCCTATGCTTTTATAGTTGTTCAACATAATCCAGCCTATATCCACCTCCCAAGCTCCTCTTAGGTATTGACTAGAAGCAGTCATCTTTACACGGGTTAGAGTCGAACAACTACAAACTCTTTCTCCTACAGCAAGAATAAACCTGATCATTTCCACGGTTGAGGATCAAACCGTTATAATAACTCTTTTTTCGGGATCAAGAGCAACTCTTACAATAATTTGAAAAAAATTAAAGAACACATTTGACAAGCTCTCTAAAATAGGGAATTTACAAATTTGAGTTTACAACAAATCAATTATCGCAATATATAAATCTCTCATAAAATAAGATGACAAGAAGAAAATTGAAGTTCGGAGAGAGCAACAATGAAACTTTGTATTTTTGAATTGGAATGAAAATTCTATTAAATTATTGTGAAAATTTGGAAAAGACGAAAGTTTAAAAAGAGAGATGTTGAAAACAAATTCAATTTTAGCCATTAAATATTGTTAAAAGAAAGTCGAAATGGTTGAGATTAAAAAGTAGTAATGATAATTCATATTATTTTCAAAAGAAATTGTACAACCAATAGAAACTTGAACATGTGTAAATATTTTGAAATATTCTTTTATATTTAAAAAGATCCCAAAACTTAATATAATATAATAATATTTTAAAAAAATATATTTTCTTTTAAAATCCAACAAAATCCAAAGTCTATCATGTGTCACTTCTCCATTTGAGTGATTCAAATTGTATTGGGAATTATTGTTCCGAGCTCTACGTTGTGAGTGACTAAGAGCAAATTTGTTTTATGTCTAAACCAAATATGAACCTCATGTATAAAATTATTTTGACAATATAAAGACCCAAATGTAATCTAAATCAAATTTTAGTGTCTAAAAGTGTAATTTTTTTTAATACATTTTTTTTTTGTAAAAAAAGACGTTATGAAAATATATTTTTAAAATTTATTTTTTAAGAAATAATAATAAATTAATAGTATGGACTAAGTTTATGATTTATTAAAAATAATAATATAGAATAAATTTAAGATTTATTAAGAATTACAGAAGAAAAATTAAATTAGAATATTTGTGAGTAGAAAGTGGTTTATTAAGTGCGTTGCAATCTATATCTCAGGAAAGAAACTTGTCGGCCGCCATTAATTTCCCATCAATCCATTTAGCATATTTCCACAGAATAGTTGTCCACAATGACGATTCAAACAAAACGACTAAACATTAGGAAAATTGACAAAATTAGCCCCTTCAAGTGTTCATGTTGTTGCTTTGGGCTTTTAAAAAATAAAATGAGAATTACTTTTTTTAAAAAGATAAAATGAGAATTACTTTTTTCTTAACGTATATATTTGGTTTCTAAAGTTTCATTCTGGAGAGAAGGTTTTTGACATTAGAGATTAGATAATAGTAGTCGAATTTGATGTGTATTTGAGCCTAACAGATTAAAGAGGAGTGAGAAACTATTTTCTATTTTTCTAATTTTAAAATTTATTTTTAGTATTTAAAATCATAATAATGATAATATATAATTAAGCGAGAAACTTTTTAAAACCCCATCTTAAAAAATAGAACTAAATTTGTCAAATTGAAATCTTAAGGACCAAAAACAACTATTTCTAAAAAAATCGAAAACTAAAAAGGTAATTTTTTCAAAAATAAACTATTTTTTTTACCCTTTATGAAACAATACAGTTCTATCCTTTATTGTTTAAGAGGTTTTTAGGATAAAGTTATGAAATCTGAGTAGTTGTAAATTCTGAAGAGTTGTTCCGTCATAGAAGAACTCTTAGTATAAATAATAAATAAGATATAAAATTAATATTTTTTAGTAATAGACTCCGTGAACTTATTGTGTCTAGATCATATAAGAAGAGAAAATAATAACTCTTCAACTTCAATTAATTGGGCTAAGCGTCTTTATGACAAATCTTAACCTTTTATTGTGAAAATGGCAAAATGTTTTTAAAATTAGAAAAACACAAAAATGAATTTAGATATAATTAATTAATAACATGTAATAAAAATACCCCATAAGACCCACATAACCTATCTATCCAAAAAAAAAAAAAAATTACAGATTTTTAAATCATAACAAACAATTTTGTTGGTATTATATAAATATTGCAATAAAGTAGATGCTCATGTGTTCTAGAAGAATAAGTGTGTTATCCCTCAATTTGCCAAATTTACTACAAATAGTGATCATTTGTGTATTTTGTAGATATGCACATTGGAGAGAAATTCAAAGAGAAATTTCATGATTTTCTTTATTTTATTTTAGTTATATATTATATATATTTATTTTAAATATTATATTATATTTTCTTGATATTCTTGTTCCCGTTGTGCCTCATTTTTCCCTTAATTTTACAACACGTTATTAGCACGAGCTCCTATCATTTCCCTCGCTAAAGGTAGGTCCTAAGAGTATGTCGGTTTTCCACTCTTCGTTATAATTAATAAATTCAATATTGTTTTACATACTTGATATATATTAAATTTCTAATATAAATACAATATTTTGTAATAGTGTTCCATAAAAAATAATACAAAATTACAATTTGTAGCATTTGATATTATGGTAATAATTATTATGAGTGCTTGATGTCGAAATAGACGGGGATGTCATAAAGATATGATCATTGGAAAATAATTATTCTTCCTAAAGCTTGTTGTAAATGGATGCATTTGAGGCTCCAACATTCTAAATCAATATGTTAGAGAAGACATTTTTCTACATTTTGTGTCTCGGATATGTTCCTACAGTAGCGATATCTAGAGAAATATTTTTTTTAAAGAAAAAAAGTATTTTGAACTCATCTAAGGTCTTCTCGTGGCTGGATAAAATAATGAATTATTGATTAAAAAAATCATGAATCTCAGCCAACTAGAGTAACAACATTCCCTGAAGTGAATATTATGAATTTTAATAATCGTGAATGAAAAATTACGAATCTCGACCAACTGAAACAACACCATTCTTTGAAGTGAATGTTGCGATTTTAATAATCGTGGTCATTGTTGAAGTCATGATCGCGATAGAGGAAGAAATAAGTATTCTTTACGTAGTAGTCGTTATAATCATTCAAAATTTAAGATAACCACATAAAATGATAATTATAAATGAAAAGCTCCACAAGATAAGAATTAAAGAGAAATTGAAAATTTGGAAGCTAATTTTGCCTACCAGGATAATGAAATATCTAACCCATCCAATATAACAGATTTGGATGTGGCACACTTTTTCAGATCTTCTGAAGAGAAAATTATCACAGTTGATGGCATAGCAAGTATTTCCTTTAATTTGAAAATATTTAGAATTAATGTTGTTTGTTTTGTTTATCTGTCTTTCATGTTTTTTTTTTTTTTTTTTAAGTTAAAGCTTTTATATTTCAAATTTTGTTTATCGTATTGTAATTATCTTGTTGACCATTTTCATATGTTGAGTGACTAAAAAAATGAGGAATAAAGATATATGTATGACAGACAATGTAATCATGAATACTATACTTACAAGTAGAAAATATTTTTCCAAACTCTAAATTCTGGAAGCAAAAGGCAATACGATATCAAATTCTGCAAACCTGATTGAAGACTTTAGAAAAGCAAATATTATTTTGCATAGAAGAACATGACGATTCATGAAAACCGTGCAAAAGCGTAATCAGATCCCAATTTTAATATTTCACAAAAGCCAAATCATTCAGGGACAAAAACATTATGCATTAAATTTACACCATGATTTAATTGAAGAAAAAGAGATAAAATTAGGGTTTTCAAAAAGAATTTACCCTTGAAGTCATAAAGATCTTCATGTATCCTCCACTCCGAATTGCACAAACACGACGAACACCCAAAAAGGACAACACCAAGCGGAAACCTTTGTATTCCCTTTAGGGTAAGAATCTACAAGAGTTTGTAGGCTTTGTGATTAATTTTGGGAGAGGGACAGAGAGTTTTTTAGAGGAAACTTTTTGCAGAGAGATCAATAAGGAGAAAATAGAGCACCGTGTATACTCAAACCTTCTGTGAAGGAAGAAGAAGAAGAAATCAAAACTACCCTTACTTCCATTAATTAAATTTTAAAAAATAAATAAAACCAAATGAAAACTAATTTTAATTTATTTAAAATATAATTATATAATAACCACATTACTATATAATGTATTACATTGTATATCCTCTCTTGCCTTGAAGGCTTCTAGAAGTGAAAGTTGTCCCCACAAACCAACACGGGTCCTTTCAACATACTGTCCTCACTCATGCTTAACTTTAGAGTTCTTATGATTGAGCCACTGAAAAGAAAGGTGCACCTTGTTGGTGTAGGTAACAACTTTCAATTCTCTTAAGCCTTTCTTAACCATACTTTCATGTTCCCAGGATCCTTCTCATTCAGATGTGATATCGGTTCATTCATGTACCCCTCCTGAACTCGGGTCGTTACATATATATTATATCTAATATAACATATAATCTATAATTTATATTATATCATATATAATATAACCTATAGTTTGAAATTCTCTCATTAATCTATGGTATTTAATATAAACCAAATTCATATTAAATTTAACCTATAGTTTTTATATGAATCAAATTCATATAATTAATATTTGAAACATATACAATATCTATTTTCTCTCGTATAAAACTTTATATTATAATGTATCAAATATATTGTATTAATTATATCACATATAATTAATTTCCTCAATTAATATGAACAATTCAAATTAATAAAAAATTAATTTGATACTCAATAATCCCAGCTGAGCTACCGATGGGACCTTATGGACCTATAGATTGACGTTTCAATTATACTTAAACAATCAATTAGATTCTTTAGTTAAATTACCCAACTTAATTAAAGATTGAATTAGTCCTTAAGGGAGCAATTTCTCTACTTCCTCTAACTATAGAGAATGGGTGAATTCTTTCTTGTGTAGTTACGTTCCTAGCTCTCAATCAGACGAATCCCTAAAATAGTATGCATATTGAGTCGGCTAAACTAGCCACTCTCACCCATGAGATCGAAGGATCGCCTTCATAGGCAGGAGTTCACAACTCACTCAGGATTTAGGTCAAGCCACATATGGTCATCCATCCTGGTGAAATGTAAGCCTCTTCTATCAATGATGTTATATAGAGAGACTTTTTATTTCATAGCTCGGTCTTATACAAGCTCTTCGTATAGTACACCCTTGCTCACATGTCTTCACATGAATGATCGGAATCAGTTCATTTATTGCACTTTACAATAATTTTAACAACTACAAAATGGGTCGTATTCAAAGTGTTATCAGAATAAGGTACCCATCCTTATCCATCTACTATAGACCGTTTAGGTTATCACTTGAACATGACTCACTTATATGTATCCGTATACATGTTCGAGTTACAGAATACAATACTAAATGTCAAATAAAATGCCTTAGATTTTATTAGATAAATAAATTATTTGTACATTATAAATACAAATTATAGGATCCACGAGATTTAGGATATCAACCCCAACAATCCCCCACTTGTCCTAAAGCTAGTGGGGTGTACATCATAATAGTCAAACTGATATAAAAGTACACTAAAACAAAAAAATTGGGCATATAATACGCGCTTAGTGTAAATTCTCCCACTTGCCTTAGATTAGATGTGACATGTCTCGTAGACCTGTACTCTGCAGGTGACCCTCAAACACCTTAGACGTGAAGGCCTTCGTAAATGGATCAGCAATGTTATGCGTCGAAGCTATCTGCGTGATGATCACGTTCCCTCGACGCACAATATCCTGTATCAGATGATACTTCTGCTCTATGTGCTTCCTGCATTTGTGATTCCTAGGCTCCCTGGAATTAGTCACAACACCAGTATTATCACAATAAGGGTGATGGGTTTTGACATGTCGGAAACTACTTCCAATCAGTAAAGAACTTCCTGAGCCAAACAACCTTTTTGGCAGCTTTACAAGCTGCTACATACTCTGCCCCTATGATAGAGTCAGCAATACACCCTTACTTGGTGCTTCTTCAGACTATAATCCCTCCATTAGAAGTGAACACTGATACTAAAGTGGATTTCCTAGAATCCCTATCAGTATGAAAATTAGAGTTTGTGTATCCTTTAAGGATCAAATCCCTAGACCCATACACGAGCATGTAGTCCCTCATTCTCCAAAAATACTTAAGGATAGGGTTAACGACAGTCTAATGATCTAATCCTGAAATTGACTAATATCTACTGAATTACTGCATAACAAAGGTCAGGTCTAGTACATAACATAGCATACATCAAGTTACCAACAGTTGATAAATAGAGGATCCGTCTCATTTCCTTAACTTCTTGAGGTGTCTTAGGACACTTTTCCTTAGACAAAGCAACTTCATACTTGAAAGGTAGAAAGCCTCTCTTGGATTTTTGCATCGAATACTTGACAAGAATCTTGTCAATATATGATGCCTGCGATAAGGCCAACGTTTTGTTTTTTCGACATCTAAAAATCTAAATTCCCAGAATAAACCACGCTTCTCCCAAATATTTTATTTAGAATTTAGTCGCCAACCAATGTTTAATTTAGGTTATTTTCTTTTAAACACAAGGCTCATCAATATTTTGATCAAAGTCATAAGATTTGTTTGCAGTATCCAATCTTATATTCCAACATCGAGAAGCCTGTTTCAATTTATAAATTGATCGATTAAATTTTCAAACTTTTTGCTTTTGATCTTGAGTTATGAATCCCTCAGGTTGCTGTATATAGATATTCTCCTCAAGATTTCCATTCAAAAATGCAGTCTTTATGTCCATTTACCAAATCTCATAATCATAATACTAGACAATAGACAGGAGTATCGGATAGACTTCAACATGGCAACAGGTAAGAAAGTCTCCTAGTCGATTCCCTCAATTTGAGTATAACCCTTTGCCACAAGCCTAGACTTGAAGGTTTGCACATTCCCATTGTTAGGTTATATATCCTGAAACTCGTGGTTTGTAAACATTAAACATATTCTATTTGCAATTAAGTTGTTATCGAACATGTGAATTTCACCTTTTTAAACCTAAATTCAATCAACTAAGAACCTCTCGCTATAGCATGAATACTTGGACTTAATGTAGACACATAAAAGTGGATCAAGTTCGAGAAGTAGCCAAAACAATCTATAGTTAAGGGTAAGGATACGTACCTCATCTTAAGGACACTATGGATACATTCCACTTTGTAATTGTTATAATAGTTGTAGAGTGTTACAAATGAAGTGATCCTAAATCGTTCATGTGAAGAATATGAGTGGAGGCATCCTATGCAAGGAGTTTTCATAAGACCGAGCCACGAAACAGTCACTTTTACTTTATAACACTGTTTACTGTTAAGGTTGACTATTTCGATTCGATGACCTAATCAATCTTAATCCTAAGCTAACTATGAACTCCTGTTTATTTAGGATTATCCTTTAATCTACATATGTGAGAGTGACTCAACATATTCGATTCAATAATCCTTCCATTTTAAGGGTAAGACCGAGTAGATAGATGGGGACATAGTCTTGCAAGACAGAATTCACTCTCACTCGCTTCTAGGGTTAGTAGATAGGTTGTTCTCTTAAGTCTTGAATCCAGGTCTTGAACAAGGTGCCCCCTCTAAGGCTTGAGAGGGACTCAGTTTGTTGGTTGGACCACAAACCAATTGTTCATTAGAGAACCGATGGGACTTAAGGAGCAAGATGTAATTATAGAGGTAAAACGGTAATTTTATCCCAGTTGTTATTACAAGCAACCTGTGAATGGTCGACTTACTAATCATGGTTAAAACAAGTAGATAGAAATATATCTATAGTGGGGAGAGTGTAGCTACTGAGCTTTAGTGGAATATCTTGGTAGTTAATGGATGTTGGTTAATTAGGTTAATGAGATTAGCCGATTAATCTCGGATCGTTAGAGCTCATGATCTGTAGATCCATTAGGTCCCCTTACTAGCTTATATCGGACTAAACATTGGAACAGTATGTTGAGAGAATTTGAAATATTCAAATTCAGATTAGGAAATAATGTTTTAATTGTATAAAATATAATTCAAAACATTTAATTATCGAATTAAACAAATTGAAGTGTTAGAAATTTTTTTAATGAGATTTAAAAATTAAATACATGAATAAGAATTCATGTTTGGTATTGATGTTTTAGCACCAAAACTCAACTTTCTTTCAAAATTTCCCTCAATTCTCACACAATTTGGATCCCACAATCCATTCTATGGCTAGAGAATAGCGAAAAAGACTCTAGCAGTGGTCCACGAACCGTTCGTGATCATAATTTAAGGAGACATTGCTGGATTTTAGAGTTCTTCAAAGGTTGTGCTCTAAAAACCTAATCTCTATGTTTATGAACATCCATGCATGAAATCTAAAATTGATGAAATCATAGTGCTTAACATTTGTTTTGCTTTCACATTTTAATAGTTAATACCAATAATTGGTATCGGAGCATGATTTAAGCACTCAATTTATGTTAATTTTAGCTTTGTTGGTGTGTTTCATTAAAAGAATGCAATGGTTGTTGAAATAGATATATTATAGTTTTGGCATGTAGATTTATCTTCAATCGAGTTGCAATTGTTGTAATTGGCTCCTTTTTTATGGGCCTTAATTTGTGATGAAGGGTTTGTAAATATGTTAAAGTCATTAGAGTTGAAATTAGGCTGTAATTGAATAAGTTTTGGGGCTTGCACAGCAAAAAGAAGAAGCTGGTTTTCCTTATGTCAAGAGGTGTCGCAATGCTGTTCTTCAAATTTCATCCAAATTCATGGGAGTGTTGCGACGCTCTTCAACAGCATTATGACGCTATTCTTCGTCCAATCGAGAAGCATACGCGTACAAGGATTCGGTTCGGCTAAACCGGTTCAACCATTTCCATTTCGGTTCAGTCGGTTTTAAGCCTTGGTGGTTCATTTCGCTCTATTTGCATCCCTGAAGGTCCGGTTCAAGTGTTTTTCAGCTGGTTCGGACTGATTCAAATGGTTCAAGAGCAGTTCAGAGCAAGTTGAATTATTATTGTAATAATTTAGGTGTTTGCTTGATTAGGATGTCAAAACTGGTCCATTTCAGTGTGTGTTTAATTATGCATTGTGAATGTGTATATTAATTAAATTAATTTGCGTATGCATAAAGTATGTCATGTAAATTTTAAATCTCATCATAGGAAAGTATGTTACATGCATTGAAAGTATGTTATAAATGTTATAATGTATAGTATGCATGTTTAGGGTTTCATGAGATTTAGTATAAAATATTATATTAAATTATGGAATGCTATGTATGTTATAGATTTGTCTAAGTTATAAATGTTATAAAAATAATTAGACATTTAAAATCTATAACAAAGATAAATGCATGCTCACCTAGGGTTGACAAATAAAAATTTGTTTTAATAGTTAAAATAGGTCGTTATCTTGTAAAACTTCACTTACAAACTCACCCGGCAAGATCCTATCTAAGACTGAAGTTACTTAAGTTGACAGTTTACAAAACACCTGCTACCTGGGATCAAGCCAGTTCTTGAGTCTTGTTAATCCGGTTTTTGAGTATGCATGAGCGATGTGAGGTAATAAATGGTTTATCACTTAGATATCGTAGGTTAAATCCAATATAAAAGTTATGCTCGGATAAACACCTAGACTTAGGTTGTTTTAATTAGCTGAAATACACCTAAATAAAAGTACCTAAACCGTCTAGAACACTTCAATGGAAAATTAATGATATATATGATATATTATTCTTAACTTTCACGTCCCTAAGAGTTCACACCGTGAGATTCCTACTTGACTTTGTGTTGTTTTTTAGGTGACAGCTCCATTTAGAAAGTGGTTTGCATGGGTCAATAACAAAGTGAATAGGGGAAGTTGTTCATAGTAAGTGAGAGAAGGAAGTGTGTCAATACATCCTACGGTCTCTTCCATTAGGTTGCACCGTTAAATTCCATGTTCCGTCGTCATGTCATTTTAGCATAACCACCCATTTAGAGGGTTGTGGCTTGGGGATCGGAACATGGAAAATTCTAGAAATGGATAGGATCTTTTAATTTCGTCTTCAGCATTGTCTGCCCAACGGTAGTTTATTGATACCGTTCTTTGAGATTTGAAAATGGAGGGTTACACTTACAAGAATTATTAAGTGTTAATAAGTTCTTGACCAAAACACGATAACTAAATTCTATAAGAATAAGAGTTATTCTAGTATTAGTATTTAGTCAAAAATGTCTTGGTTCTGTGAAGGAGTAATTGACTACTCTTCAGTAGCTGTTATTCTGACTCATCATCAGATATGATAGCTAAGGTTTCTGTTAAACTCATATAACGTATAGGCGGGTTTGCAACCCTCCTACTACGTCGAGGCTCTCTCAACGGTTGAGGTGGATGTGACTTACTAGAGGAACCAACATCAACAACTCTTGTCAATGTATTTGGCTCTTCAACAACTCTTGTTGAAAGTTCAGTAGTTTCAGTGGAAAGTTCAGTTAACACTATCCTACTGCATGGTTATGTTCCCTAATATGGTTCTCTTTTGAAAATGTAATGATTGTCGACACAAACATTTTATTATCTTTAGGATCTTAGAAGTTACCATTTCTAGTTCCTTTGGGGTAATCTACAAATATGTATAGTTTTGAAGCATATTCCAATTTCTTAAGATTAGTCTTAAGCACATGTATTAGGCAACCCAAGATCCTGAAATAGCACAAATTACCTTTATGACCATTTCATAACTCAAAAGGTTTTCCAGTAACACTTTTGGATGAAACACAGTTCAAAATATAAGTTGCAGTCTATACTGCAAACCCAAATCGAGTCAGGTAAGGAAGCGTAACTCATCATTGATCGAACCATATCCAACAAGATTCGATTTCTCCTTTCTGATATACCATTTTTCTAAGGTGTATTAGGTGCTGAGAGTTGACATACAATTCCATGTTCTATCAAATAGTCTTGGAATTTCAAATCCATATACTCTCCACCTCGACAAGATCAAAATGTTTTGATCGTTTTACTTAATGCATTTTCAATTTTAGCCTTGTACTCCTTGAATTTTTCAAGAGCTTCAGACTTATATTGTATTAAATAAATGTACCCATACCTTGAATAATTATCAGTGAAGGTGATAAAATATTCAAACTCTCCTCTTGCTTAACATTCATAGGACCACCGAGGTCCGAATATACAAGTTCTAAGGGCTTTTTAGCTCTGTAACCTTTTCCAGTAAAAGATCTCTTAGTCATTTTGTCTTCAAGGCATGACTCACATATTGGTAGAAAATTTTTTTCTAACTCACTTAGAAGTCCCTTCTTAACCATTCTCTAAATCCCATTGAGATTTATGTCTTTTATTTTGAGTTACCACATTTTTAAACAGTTCAATATTTAGGAGGGCCTTTGTTCATAACATCCAGGTAGATTTTGACATCAAATACCCATGGAAAATAATTACTACCATTAATATCAAGGACGAAAAATTCTAATTTTGTGAGATTTGTCATGACAGCACTATCATAAAATATTTTATTTATATTAGAAATTTAATAGATATTAAATATGCAAAATAACATCAAATTTATTATTATAACGAAGAGGGAAAAATCGACATACCTTTAGGACCTACCTTTAGTGGGGAAACAATAGGACTCGTGCTGATAACGTGTTATGAATTTGAGGAGCACAACGACGCACAGCGAGAACATAAATATGAAGAAAATATAATATAATAATAAAATAAATAAATATTAAAATAAATTAAACATAATATATAAATTAATAAAATAAAACAAATAACAAAATATAAAATAAGAAATTTCTCTAAATTCTCCACTTTCTCCGATTTTTATGGACTTTAACTGTGTCTTTCAAAACCTACCAAATGCCACTATTTATAGACAATTTGGCAAGTAGGAGATGGATTAGGACACTAATAATGTATAATCTTGAGACACTTGGACAATACCATTTTTGAAATGCTATCGTAACTCATGTTATTGAAATTCATCGAGTTTCTATAGCATTTTTTCGCCGCTATAAAAATTAGAAATTAAAAAATTACAACTTTTTCAAAAGATTGGAAAAACAAAATAGTCACTTTGCAAATGCAAAAACAAAAACAAAAATGGAAAGGCAAAGGTCAATGAAAAGAAAAACTCTTTTAGCATAATCACATTCTACAAAATAGACAAACAATTAATTATAAAACCAATGCTAAAATCTAATAAAGAGCCCAGCAACAAAATCTATATGAAAAATTATAATTATGTTAAACATGTGAAACTCCTTGTATCCTACGAGGATGAGTTTAAACTCCTTGAACCAAAATTTAGTAAGACCAAAACCAATTTTAATAATTCCTACTTGTTATTCAATATATGAGTGAATAGAATGTCAAGACTTACAAGGATGAGTGTGCATATGGGTGAAAACAATTTTCCCTCAAAGCTCCTTGACTGCTTATGGACTCCAGTATAAGACATTTGAAACCATTGTGCTAAAAAGAAAATAGCAACATGAGGAAATAAATATCTTAGCCATGAAGAAAACTAAATAGGTAAGTGAAAGTTAAGATGGAAAACAAGTATAATTGGAGGCACTTGCTCATAGAAAACTATGCACACCTCAAATTATCCATATTTGTAATAATGTTGTTTGAATGCTAGCAAGCAGATTGTCTAGAAAAAAAAAATTTGGCTTCAAGTTTCGAGTCAAATGACCAATTTTTAAATTGTGTGAAAAAAAAAATAAAGGAAAAGTACCTAATTACTTTGATATTCACCTCAGACCATCCAACTTGCTTGATAGTGCTTACAAGGAACAAAAAAGAACCCAACACATTTAGAGTTATGATAAAATCGTCACATAGTAACATCACACAGCCACCCAACATTTTTTACAAATCCATGATAAGCAATATTTTAGCTTCAATTCCCTTGATAATGATTCATGGAAACCTGAAGTTCTATTAGGAGCATCATTAGCTTATAAAAGTGGAAAGAATTTATCTCCAAGTTGGAAGGTATCACTACAAGAATTATGGGCTAGGCCTTTAATATCGGTTGACAACTGACATTAAAGATAGTGTTATTAAAACTCTTTAATGTCAGTTGTCTTTAACGTCAGTTTTAAACCGACATTAAAGAGGGTGTACAATGTCGGTTTAAAGCTGACATTAAAGACAACCGACATTAAAGAACTTTAATAATACTATCTTTAATGTTGGTTGTCAACCGACATTAAAGCCCTTTAATGTCGGTTTTAAACCGACATTGAAGTCCAGAATCCATGTCTGTTTTTTTTCGATTATTGCCCCCTTTTTTTAAAATTCCGTTGTCGAATCCATTTTAAATGTCGGTCAAAAAGTTAAAAACGACATTATATGTTTCGTGTTGGGTCAAAAAATGTCCATCATTGTTATTTATTAAAAAATTATTCATTGTAATGCGTGTTTGTTATATTCTGCATGGCAAGGCAACAATATTTGTTTTCCACCTATGAATTTACTGAACTCAAACCTAAAATATAACAATAGACAGAACAATACACTTTACCACAAAACTAAATACAAAGTTACTTGCAATGAAGCACACTTCTATAATAATTTATCCATAAATAAGAATTAATATTTTCAATCCATTCTATAAGTACTCATCAAATATGAAATAAACACACTAATCAACATGTGTATATCGATAACACACTTTCATAGAACAATAATTATAATTATCAACCATCTCTATAATATTAATAATCATTTCTCTCATTCACAAATATCAATTAGTACTTCCATGAATACTTACACCAAATACCCATAAACAAAAAAATTATACATAATTAAATCTTCCAATAAACAGATCATGGTTAGATAACAATTCATCTATCCACAAACCAACAATTAGTACTTCGGATTCATTCTAAACTTGCATATTTTACTCAAAATTCGTCAAGATTCATTCTAAGCTAGTATTTACATTCTATTGAGACAAAAAAAAAAAAAAAAAAAAAAAAAAAAAAAAAAAGTCCATCCTTACACAAATCAGCCAACAAAACTTACCCATTGTGTTCGAATTACGTCATCTCTCTTTAGGTATATGCATTTTTTGTATTGAACTACAAAAGGAAAAAAAAAATGATAAACTCAACATAAGTTTACATCATTTATTAAATTAAAGCTAGTATATAAAAAATAAATAATTTATGTACGAGGCTAGTAATGGGAGTAGTAGGATTATGCACTATTTCATGTATATACTTTTGCACATAGTACCAGCATCCTACATAATCTAATTGATGGGGGCATTGCATATGAAGAAGTTGAAAACAATTATTCTTATGTTTCAATGAACATAAATTGTTAAAACTAAATGCAAATTTACCTTTATAGGTTTCCATTTTGAAGAAAACAAATGGTGTTGGAGATCGTGCTTGAAGATTGATTACAACCAATATCTAATGATAACTATAATAAGCAATAGATTTGATCCATATCCAAAGAAGGACTTCCTACAAGCATTGAAAAATGGGCAAATAAGATATAGATGAACTTCAGCTTAGTATTCTCATTACAAGATATAACAATCCCGATATCTTTTGATAGATTATATAAGTTGAATGCAAGGGATCAAAGAGAAGGGTTACTTACCTTCTTCATTGGATTTTATGATTAAGCTTTCACATCTGTACAATAATTAAAAATAAGAAATTCAGGCAGACTTCTTCAAAATATTCATAACACCCTAAATTCATACAAGTTGGAAAGTCACATTTCATTAAAGGAGAAAAAATGTCTAGGAGAATGATGGTTGCAAAGTTCTAACCTTCGATGCCTCGAAAAGCCAAAGTCACAAAGTATGTGTGCAACCTATTAAAAAAAAACTTTTCTTAAATGCACATTCCCTAAGAAGATGAAGCTATAGTAAAAAAAAATCACAGGCTAATATTGATCAATATTGAACTCCATCATTACTTCAGATCAATTCTTTCAAGGCAAAATTAAATTGATTTGAAGATTTATATATACCCATGGAACCTCCTTTGGAAACCTACAAAATCAAGCACTTCATCTAAAAACAAACACAAAAAAAATCCCATATTAAGTTGCAAGAAAGGATGTAAACAACAAAGAAAATACTTCCAATAATGTTCAAACAACAATATGAATTAAATTCATAAGATTAATGATGCTAATAAAGAAAGTACGTGCTGGACATTTATCATCAATAATTTTTAAACCTGCAGTATCCCAATGACATTAGTGCAATCTAGAGGGAAAATGTAGTATAAGCTAGAAATTTTACGCAACAATTCATTGGGATACTGCATTGGAACAAGGTGTTTTGTCATATCAACTGCAAAAGAAGCAACGCACGAAATCACCAACATGGAAACTAATCCAAACTCCAAGTACACAAGTAAGCTTAAGCCAGATATCACGAATCGGAAGAGTTCATTTACGATCAATCAACATGAATAGAAGTACAAGAAAAATGTCAAACAAAACAAGTTAGTTGTCAACTTTTCAATACCAATTCCAGACAAATGAAAGAAGACCTCGAAGGACATACCACCATTTGCTCCCACTCCCACTCCAACTCAAAACATCAACAAAGATACACCATCACTGGTCAATGCCACACTAAAAAGCTTCAGTTTCCATCACATAATTAAATTGATAATCCAATTAGACTCCTGAAATAATGATTAACTAGAACCAATTCTTGTAGTTAGATTGTATGGAATTCATATTTTGAAATATGAAATCAAACATTAAATTGATTTTAGATGTTAAATCCACATTTTAAAATGATTTTAAACATGACATGATTTTAACTCCATCAAAATCACTCCAAGCATACCTTACAGTCAGAAAATTAGTGATCATTCAATGAAATACTTACTAGTCTTTCAGCAATCTAGATCAACCAATTATCGAATTTAATATCAATTTAGACAAATTAACACAAAACTGTAGCTAAATATGACTAACCTTAACGGGGCAAGGAACAAGGCCACGTAGAATCGAGAGATGGGAATTGATTCTTCCTAAACGCCGCAAGGGCTTTTTCCTCCGAACCCCTTTTCTTCGACGCCTGAGTTGGTGCTTTCACAAGCTCTCCCTTCTCTCCATTCAACACTAAAGACTCAGATAATATTGACCCACCACGCACAAATCCACGATTAAACTTCTCTAAACTATGTAAAAATGGATCGTTTGAAGTAGACACATCGTATGAGTAGGCCATAGATTGCAAACCCAAAAAACCCAAAAAAGGAATTAGTAATCGGAAATTATTTACGAACCGAACGTTGAAGATAGTAATCCCGGAGGCCAGTTCGTCGGAGCAAACCAAAAAGAGAGCTTATGGAGAGTGAAGCTTCGTTGTACACAGACTCTGTTGCTGAAAATCTTGCTGGTACTGTTGTGGCAATACTGATGACTTTGGTTTTTGACATACCTTCCATAACGATTTATGCAAATAGATAGTTACACATGAAGAATCAGAGAGAGAACATCCACATTTTCTTCTTGATCGTCTTGAATTTAAGCATTTCCAAGTATGGAAGTGAAATCAGGATTGTTTTTCTGGGAATTGAGTGCTGGGAATTCGGAAAGAACTTGAAAATGTAAGAATTCAGATGGGTTTTCAAATCAATTAACGGATGAGATTGAACAAAGGGAAAATGATCAATTGGAATATGGAATGAACAAAGGGAAAACAATGACCCAAATCTATAGATCGAACCATTGGAATAACACCCACGACGACGACCAAACACCGGAAGAATGCCCACAACGATGACCAACCACCAGAAGAACACCCACAAAGATAGAGATCCAAGCAATGTCAGTGACGATGACGATCGAAAGTGATTCGCACGGTCAAGCTAAGAAGAAGAGAGGGTTTGTTAAGAGAGAAGTAAAAGGAGAGAGAAGATTTGATATGAAATGAAAAAGATGCAAAGTAAAATAAAAGTAAATGTAGGCCTTTAATGTCGGTTTTAAACCGACATTGAAGATGACTGACATTGTAGCCCATCTTCAATGTTGGTTTAAAACTGACATTAAAGATCCATTTTTTTAAACCAACATTATACATTCGATTTCACTTTTTTCAATCGACATTAAAGCCCAAAATTCTTGTAGTGTATTCACAAAGATCTCTTGACAAACAGATGGTGTGCAAATTAATCAATGAATGGAACATTGTAGAACATAACACATTAATGAAAGAATAAAGTAATCTAGGCTCACCCAGTTAAACGACAGAATAGGGAAGGAGAAGAAGAGGAAATGACAGATTCTGATATGAAATTTCCTTCTATTTTCTTACTCTTTTTGTATATATTTTCTTATATTACATTGTATGGAGAGGCTCCCTTATATACACTAAATGAGTGAATAAGGACAAAGAATAAAGGAATCTTGGTAGAGAAAAATAATGGTAGGCCGTTATAACAAATTTGATATTGAGGAAGAAGAGCCACGGTGGCAGGAGGGTCCATATCAGCATCATTGTGGCGCCTCATCAGCTGCTGATTGTTTTTAACGTTCATTCTCAACATCCCCCTCAAGCGAGAGGGTAAAGCGTTTAACCCAAGCTTGCTTCGTAAGTACGTGAAACGATTTGAGGGAGAGATTTTGTTAGACAGTCGGCAAGCTGTTCATTGGAAGGAACATATCTTACGTCTAAGCAACCTCGAAGAACCTGATCTCTAACAAAGTGCACATCAATTTCAATGTGCTTTGTTCGAGCATGAAATACTGGATTAGTGGCTAGGGCGTCGGCACCCATGTTGTCACACCATAATATAGGTACACCAGATGGGGAGAAGGCAATTTCAGAGAGTAAATTGTGTTTCCATGTGATTTCAGCTGCAGCGCGAGCAAGAGCTCGGTATTCGAATTCAGTGCTCGATCGAGCAATGGCCATTTGCTTTTTGGATGACCAGGAGATGAGGGTGGAGCCAAGATAGCGGCAGTAAGCAGCTGTTGATTTTTTATCATCAAGATTGGAGGCCCAGTCAGCGTCTGAGAATGCAGTGATGGTGAGGCTGTGATTGAGTTGTATAGTGAGGCCATGATGTAAGGTGCCTGTGAGATAGCAAAGTACTCATATGACTGCAGATCAATGGAAATCCGTAGAGGCTTTGAGGAATTGTCTAAGCTTATTAACGATAAAGGAAATGTCAGGTTTGGTGTTTGTGAGGTACTGAAGAGCACTGACCGTGCTTCTGTAGGTAAAAGGTCAAGTAAGGGGTTGCCACTGTTTAATGAGAGTAGGGCACCTGAGATAGTTGAGGTCGGGCATGGTTTCAAATTTTGGAGGTTGAGTTTTGATAAGAGGTCAACAATATATTAAGATTGATTGAGGTGAAGGCCGGAAGGTAGATAGATTATTTGAATTCCAAGGAAGTAGTCAAGTCGACCGAGGTCTTTAAGGGAGAATTTGGAATTCAGAGTGAAGATAAGGTGAGTTATTTGAACTGTGTCACTACCGATGATGATGAGGTCATCAACATACATAAGCAGGATAGTGACCGTTGTGGTAATGCGAAGGTAATAGAGAGAAGTATCAAGAGTGCTTACTTGGAAGCCAGACATGAAAGTTTTCAGTTCATCATTCCACGCCCTTGGGGCTTGCTTGAGGTCATATATTGCTCAATTGAGCTTGCAAACATGATGTGGTAAGGACATATTTTTGAACCCTGGGGGTTGGGTCATGTATACGGTCTCTTTCAATGTGCTATTTAAAAATGCGTTGTTAAAGTCAATCTTTCGGAGTGTCCATTGTTTGATACTTCTAGAAAGAGAACAATTCGAACTGCGGATGCCTTGACAATTGGACTGAAGGTGTTGAAGTAATCAAGGCCAGGGTGTTGATGGAAGCCTTTAGCAACAAGGTGGGCTTTGTGCCGTTGAATCGACCCATCTGTATTTTGTTTAAGTATGAAAACCCACTTACAACCAATGACATTCTGATGAGGGTTGGACGGAACCAGAGTCCAGGTTCCGGTGTGATGCAGAGCTTCAAGTTCGACCACCATGGCTGAGCGCCACTGAGGAATAGCTAGGGCTCGGGGGACAGTCATGGATTCGATTAGGGAGGAGTCTGGGGATACAGATGCAGTCCAAGCTTTAGGTCGGAAGATGCCAGACTTGCCTGAGTGATCATAAGATGATCACTTGTTACTGGTCTAGAAGTTGATTGCAATGGAGGTCGGGGTGAAGAAGATGGAGAAATTGACTGAGTAGATAATGGGTTTTGACTTATTGACGGGGGTAAATCAGAAGAAGGGAGAAGTGGAGAGAGGGAAGACGGGGGTAGAGAGCGTGAGCTTTGGGGAGATAAGTTTAAAGAGGAATAGGGCGACTGAGGAGTGATTGGGTTTGGGTCAGGTGCTTGTTGGATAGGTGGAGTTTGGGCCAAGGGAGGTGGGTTAGGTGTGATTTGGGCTATGGTCTGTGAAGGTGTTCGGCCCATGGAAATTAAGTTGGAGGGGTTGGATGGTGGAGGTTGAGAAAACCAAGCGATGATTGATTGGGTCGAAGACGTGGATACTTGGGTCGGAGAGGATCCAAAACCCGACCGAAACGAGAAGTCATCTTCGTTGAAACAGACATGTCATGACACGATCACCTTGCCGTCATCGGTGAGACAGCGAAAAATTTTATGGATTTGTGAGTGTCCAATATAGACACATCTCTGACTGTGGAAATCGAACTTATGGTTCTGATATGGCCGTAGATTGGGGTAGCACGCACAACCAAAAACTCAGACAGGCGATAGATCTAGCATGGTATGAAGAAAAACCTCCATGGGGCTTCTGTGCTGAAGAACAAGGGAAGGAAAAGTGTTAATAAGCATAGTTGTTGTTTGAAAGGCATACCACCAGAGATGTAGAGCCATGGAAGCTTGAGTAAGGATCATGAGGTCGGTTTCAACAACGTGGCGATATTTTCGTTCACCACACCCGTTTTAAGCTGAAGTATATGGATAGGACACTCTGAGCTGAATACCCAGATGTACACAAATGTGCGCCACTGTTTTAAATTCGCCACCACCATCCATTTGCAATGTCTGGATAGTTTTGTCAAATTGAGTTTGGACAAAAGACTTAAAGTGCTGGAATGCTGAGACAATGTCATTCTTCTGTTTTAAAGGATATATCCATGTGAATCGACTGAAGTCATCTATGAACAGAACATAATATCGAAAACCATCAGCGGATAGTACTGGGGCAGGTCCCCATAAGTTTGTGTGAACAAGATCAAATGGTGATTGCACATGAGAGGGGGAAGGAGAAAAAAGGAGATTATGGGATTTTTCAAATTGACAAACTTCACAAAAAAATAGAGTTCTCATTATCAGAAACTTTTAGAATACATCCACTAATTAACTTGGCCAAAATTTTAGAGGATGGATGTTCAAGACGCCTGTGTAAGAGAAACCTGGATATTGATATACTGGCGGTGAAGACAGGCAGTGAAGAAGAAAAGGAAGAAGCTAGAGTAGTCGAGCAAGCACTTGGGTTCACCGTGATACTAGATGCATTATTTATTAATAGGCTGACGTAATCCATTTGGTAAAGACCATCCTTAAGCTTTCCTCTCAGAAGTTCCTTCCCTGAGTCCTTGTCCTTAATCACACAAAAATCAGTGCAAAATTCAACAAAAATGTTATTGTCTTTGGCTAGTTTAGATATACTAACCAAGTTCTTAACAATTTCAGGAACATAAAGTATATTCAATAGGGAAAGAAAGCCAGATTTAGAATGTATGGTCGAGGACCCATGTTGAGATATTTTTAGTGGAGTCCCATTTTCAACAATTACTTTGTCTGTACCTATATAGTTTGCGGCAGAGATTAAGAAGTTGGTGTTGCTGGTCAAATGAGTTGAAGCCCCGCTATCAGCATACCAGTTAGGGTCTGCTACGATTTCAGGTGAGGCAATGCTGGAGTGAATGATCAACGCTGAAGTGTTCTGATCTTGATCTGCTGGAGGGCAGTTGGGTAGACTCAGCTCGATTGTGGGTTTGACGGGGATTATTGAAGTCTTTGTTGTAGCGGAAGAAGTAGATGTCAGTAGTGTGGCCTAGCTTCCCACAGGTTTGGCATGTTGGTCGACTGGTTGAGGCATTGTTCAAGCGACCCCTTCCCCTGTTTCGACCTCTGCCTCCTCTGAAGTTTGAGGGCTGAGAATGTCTCTGTGAGTTGCGATACTGAGTTAAACTGGCTTGGGTATTTCCTTGCACTACATTTACCGAGACTAAGTTGGGAGAAAGGGAGATATTGGATATTTCAGACACTCCAATCTTGATGGCCAGCTGATATTCAAGGCGTTTTTCATACGAGAGAAGATCAGGTTGCAGATCGGACCAACGTACTGTGCCTTTTCTTTGAATCGCTACAACCACTGGGTTGTATGCTTCATCTAGACCGAATACCTGAGAAACAAGATCAAATGGGGACACAGTGGAACCTGCAAGAGAAAGTCCGTCAGAGTATCTCTTCATTAAGGTCAAATACTCACTCATTTGAGGGCTCCTTTGCGTGTTTGTTGAAACAGCTGCTTGAGGTAATCGATTTCTGCCTTTAATTGTATTCCGACCAGTTCTTGAATGGCTTCCCACAGATCCTTAGCAGTTTGAAAACCCATTACCTGGGTTGCTACTTCTTGGGTCATTGAGTTGTAGAGCCAGCCTAATAGAAGCTAATCTACAACTATCCAGTCATCATAGGCTGGATTTGGTTGGTGTTTTGTTTTAAATGTGAGAGCTGCAGTTGGTTCTGAGCTCGAGCTCTCACCAAAGTTTTCATGGGCCTTATTTGTGATGAATCGACTGGGGCAGGGGTTTTATCCAGTTAAATGCCCCTTTAGCCTGTAGCTCCTAAGTATAGGCCAAGCGAGATTTTTCCATAGGAGGAAATTTGACCTGTCCATTTTTATGGACGTTACCTGGTTTAGCAATTGGTTCAACGGGGGGCCTACAATGTTGCCATTGTTGACGACAGCGCCTGGGAGGCTAGTTGATGACAGAGACAATTCAGTGTTCACCATAGTTGGCTCTGATACCAAGTTAAACAACAAAATAGGGAAAGAGAAGAAGAGGAAATGACAGCTTTTGATATGAAATTTCCTTCTATTTTCTTACTCTTTTTGTATATATTTTCTTATATTACATTGTATGGTGAGGCTCCCTTTATATACACTAAATGAGTGAATAAGGACAAAGACTAAAGGAATCTTGGCAGAGAAAAATAATGGTAGGCATTACAACAAATTTGATATTTTGAGGAAGAAGAGCCACAGTGGCAGGAGGGTCCATATCAGCATCGTTGTGACACCTCATCAGCTGCTAATTGTGTTTGACGTTCATCCTCAACACACCCGAGAGGATTCTCCATTATCTAACTTCACATTAGTTACAAACTTCTTACTGATGGTGCTAGCAGCCACCAATAACGACCATGGAGAAACATTTGTGGTGCTACCAAGGCTAGGGCTAGAATTTTGACAGAAATTTGAAGAATCCTATTTTTCGTTGCGTGAAAAACCCCAATAGCGATTCAATCATTCAAGTAACTTTTGGCGATAAAACCTCCAAAGAAAATGGAAATAATGTCAATGCTATCAGCAATGCAAGCAGAGGGACTGCTGACCCGAGCGGTGACGACAGCAAAGCCGATAGGCTGGTTGCTGGAGACAAAATTCCTGGCAGCGGTGGATGAAGTGTGGGTTTCGTGGCCTCGGGGAGAAGTCGGTGGAAAAAAAAAGAAAGAAAAAAAGGTAAGCACATTTGAGAGAGGAAGAATCATGCCTCTAGCGTAGGGAATAAGGGGTGGGGATGTAGAAGATTATGGCAGATAGAGGGAATGAGGGAAAGGCGAGGAGAAGAAGATGAAAAAGAGAAAAATAGACGAAATTTCTTTGAGCAGGAACATGACCAATGTAAGCACGTAAACATTTTTTTTAATCTAGACTTTCGATTTCCTTCCCCTATATTTCATAGCATATTTGGTAAAATTCTATAATAAAAAGCTATAGAAAGGTATATTTCTTGTAATGTCGGAGTGGCGGACCTTTTGGTTCTCAAGCCTCAACAAATATAAATGTTAGTTGAGCTAAGCTAATGTTGGTAAGAATTAAGTTGTTACATACTAACATTCATGGACTAAATTATTACAAGACTAAACGTATATAGACTAAGTCATTACAAACCAGAGTTTAAGAACTAAATTATTACTTCATGAAAATTTAGAGACTAAAAGTATATTTCTAACAATTTTTTAATTTCCACAATTTTCTTTAATTCAAACAAGTATATGTTCTTAAATTTTTAAATATTAATATGCATTTTGTTGTAAAATTGAGGAGCACAACGAAGTACAACGGAAACCATTAAAGATATGGAAAAATATAATATAATAATAAAATAATAAAATAAAATAACTAAAATTATGAAAATGGGATAATGTGGAAATTCAAAGTGGGATTTTGAAGTGGATTTTCTCATCAATTTGTGTATTTTTTCAAGATCCACCAAATGCCACCTTTATAGTAAAGTGGCAAGTAGGATGTGGTCTTAAATGAACACCATGTATGAATAACTACAAGGCACATGGACAATATGATGATTGACACATGGCTTTTAGGACACTAAGAATTGAGCATCTATATTATAATATTTATAATATTCCCCCTTAGGTGTCCATATATATGAAATATGCATCGTTAAAACCTTACTGGGAAAAACCTCAATGGAAAAAATCCCAGTGAAGAGAAAAGAGTACTCCTAAAAGTATACAATATATTTGCTTCCCCTCATAGAAACATCATTGAGATATTTGAGTTGCGCATTCCAATGTTGTATACCAACTTTTCAAAGGTTGTTGTAGGTAATGTCTTTGTAAATAAATCAGTCAAGTTATCCTTTAAACAAATTTGTTGTACAGTGATGTCATCATTTTCTTCAAGAACATGTGTGTAGAAAAATTTCGGTGAAATATGATTTATTCTATCTCCTTTAATATATCTTTCTTTGATTTGAGCTATGCATGTTGTGTTGTTTTCGTATAGTATTGTTGGAAGAATTTTACTAGGAGAAAAACTACATGTTCCAAGAATGTGCTGAGTCATTAATCTTAACCATATACATTCTCGATTTGCCTCGTAGATTGCAAGGATTTCAAAATGATTTGAGGAAGTAGTCATTATGGTTTGTTTCACTAATCGCCATGATATAGCAATTCCTCCACATGTGAATAGATAACTTGTTTGAGATCTAGCTTTATGTGGATCAGATAAATATCCAAAATATGCGTAACCAACTAGATCAAATTTTGATTTATTTGAATAAAACAAAATCATATCAATTGTTCTTAGAAGATAATGGAGTATATACTTAACTCCATTTCAATGTCTTTTTATTGGAGAAAAACTATATCTAACTAATAAATTTACAGAAAATGCAATATCTGATCTTGTATTATTAGCAAGATACGTAACTGCACCAATTGCACTAAGATATGATACTTCAGGACCAAGAAGTTCTTTGTTATTATCTCAAGGTCGAAATATATCTTTCTTCACAACTAGTGAACAAACTTCTATTAGAATGTTCAATGGATGGGTTTTGTCCATTTAAAATCTTTTCAAAAAAAATTCTGTATAAGTTGACTAATGAATAAATATCTCATCTGCTAAATGTTCAATTTGCAAATCAAGGCAAAACTTTGTTTTTTTTCGAGATATTTCATCTCCAATTCTTTCTTAAGATATTCTATTGCCTTTGAAAGCTCTTCAAGAGTTCTAATTATATTTAAGTCATCAAAAAATACAATTATAACAGTAAATCCCGATTGTGATTTTTTTTATAAAAACACATGGACATATTAGATTATTTTGATATCCAAACTCGCATTATTGATCTTGTTCTTGATAAGGATAACATTGTAACTACTAGGTTACTTGCACCATCAAGTGATATTGGAGGTTTGGAGGGAAGAGATGGATCATTATTAGAGATGAAGAGACTAACTCGTGCAAATATACATATTGTGCCAAGAGAAGACCTTCCCATGTTTGTATCAGGGGCGGCTGAGCTTGTACAGGTTTGTCATTGAACTTTAAGTTGATAGGAGTTCTTATAATTTATTAAAGATGTTTAATGTTACTTATTTTATTTTCTTTTACTTTTTATATTAAATTCTTCCTAAATCAATTACAGATCATGGCCCTGGACTGTAAAAGTTAGATGTCTCTGAACTATTGTATATCTAGCTAGTTAGAGCTGATGATTTTGCATTCTGAATTCCTTATTACCTAATTACATTTTTTGTAGATAATAGGGGACATAAAAGCAGCTCAAGATGCACTTGTTGAGTTAACATCAAGGTTACATAATTACTTTTATAAGTAGCCGTTCCAAAAAGATGTGAACCCTCCAGTCTCAGTACAAAGCACCATGGTCAGTTTAGGACTCGAGGAATCATCTTCAAATAATGATGATGCAGCTCGTGAAAGTTCATAGTGGACATGATTCTTCAAGCATAGCCTTTCAAAATGTGCAACCTTTTGGAACAGCACAGCCTTTTAAAGGTTACTTGTTTTCTTATATTTTCTTTTTTTTTTCAAAACAGTATCTTCTCAGCTTTTGGAAATGGATATGAAACTACTTTAGAGTGGTTTTTTCGGTAACTAGTCAAATTAGAATTTGGGACATAACTCATTTGAGCAATAATAAAATGACTTTGAGTGAAATTTTTCTTTTCTTGAGTTCAAATTTGATGTGTAAGGCTAAATTTTGATTCTTAGGAATTTGGAAGGAAGATAGGAAGATTGCATTGGACATGTTTTGCTGAGTTTCAAGAAGGTTGACAACTGGAGAAGGTGCATCTAATACAAAAGGTACTTTATAACAATATAATAACAAGTATAAAATAATATTTATAAGATACTTATCTTAAAATTCTATTTTTTTCCAAAGTTTTGGATTAGATTCAGTGTTGGATTAGATTAGTTGTTTATGGTTTTCATTGAGTGGTTTATGGTAGTAGAACTTCTTAGGCATCCTTTGCTAGTTTATGTTTATGCATTATTTGTCTAAATGAATCCGATTGCATTATGGTAGTTTTTGGGTTATTAATGCATTGTAGGTTAGGTTAGTTCTTCACTATCATCGTCGAATCTTTTATTCTCTCTTGTTTAACCATTTATTATGTTTTTTTATCAATTTGAATCTAATTCGTCCTTGGAATCTTGTTTGGATAATCTAGGATTGACTATCTTCATGTCAAAGATTGACCCTCGATAGCATATTTTAGTTGGAGATGTTGTTTGTGGTTTCATTTGATTGAAGTCTTGTATCCGTTTGGTGTGCTTTTTAGTTGCTTGAAGTTCTAGTATTGTTTTAGGGGGCTTTTTACTTTTTAGTTATACGGATAATGTGCAGGTTAAAACTTTTTGCTTTCATCTTTTGGAGTGCTTGCTCAAGGTGCAAAAAGGCTAAGATATTCTGAATGTTTTAGTTTGTATGATCTTATCGGAATCTAGAGATTTTTTATTTCCCTCCTTCCTAATTAATTACTTTGTCTGATTCTCCTCCTCAACAGTATGTATTGGAGCATGGAAAACCTCATGAGCATTTTGCAATTATCAAGGAATTGGCTGGTAGAATAGTTTAAATGAGTCAGCAGAAGTTTGCCTCTAACATCGTCGAGAAATGCTTATGTGCTGCAATTATTAAGTTTTTTAGTTGATGATGATCTAATATTGTGTTATAGTAGGATATTGTGCGTTTAAGTGTTAAAATACCTTAATATCATTTAATTCTCAATTAATATTGATTTTTTATTATATAAATTGATATGATTTTTTGTTTGTTCTAGTCATTTTTATAGGCAAGCTTTTCGGTTGAGTATGTTTGATATGCTTTGTTACTGCGAAAGTTAAAGGACATGGCATTGAAGTGTTATGAATACTTCTTCAAATAGAAAAAAATTAATTAGATTAGTTACTTCTTCAAAAAGAACTCTAGCCCATAAAAGAAGTTCAAACTAGTGGAACTAACGTTATATTTTGTTGCTTTGGTTGCTTAGAAGTTTTGGAGATGTTACCTATACTTAGACGATAATTCTCTACTCGCTTGAGATTATACAGTTGACAAAAAATTTTGGACATCATTTTCCTTTTCTAGTAGTTTTAGTGCTTTTGTCTTCTAATTTCATATTGAACTTAGTTTAGTTTGTTGCATCGTTTTTCTTCTTTTACAGTTGCATCCTGATGGCCTGCTTTTCACAAAATTTGGCAGCAAAAAGCAATGGACGTGGGTCCTATTTTGGTGAGTTTTAGTTGTTGAAAACTCTTTTTAGACCCTTTTGGATTGGTTCCGTAAATTAGTCATTAACTCATGGATATACTTTAATTATAGTTTAGACTTGGTTCGAGGTGTATGAATTGAAGTTTAAGGTTGTTTTGGGTAAATCCAATTCGAATACTTCTTGAGTCTCTAAATCATCAAAATTTTATGTTTGGCAAGCTTGTATTTATTTATTATCTCACTAGTTTTTTTTATTAGTCTTCATTTAAGGTAATATTATGTTCAGTTTATACTTTAGCTAGTGATGATCTAATTCTTAATTTGTCTTGAGAGCAAGCATCACATGATAATTCATTAGATTGAAGAATCTTCTGGCTCTTTAATGGATGTCCATTTGAATTCTCAATAATTCTTCTCATCATTATAGACCATGGATGACCCAATCTATCATGCCAAATATCAAATATATCTGGATTCATGAACTTCAGGTTCATTATTGCATATATTTCAATTACTTGTATATGAGTATAATATAATCCAGAAGATAAAGCAAGCAACTTTTCCAATATACATTTTTCATTTGAGATAGTAAAGATAATATATAGATATTCCACATTATTCTTACTATCCGTCTCAATATGATAACCATTGCAATGTATATCTTTAAAACTTAGAAGATTTTTCTTTGATTGACTAGAGAATAATGCATTGTCAATTGTGAATTTTGTTCCTCTAGACAAAATAAAATTTGTTTTTCCAAACCATTCAATTAAATTTGTAGGACCTGATATTGTATTGACTTTTGCTTCCAGCATTGTCGATTTGGAAAGATATTTTTTATTTATAAGTATTATGTGCGTAGTTGCCAGACATATATCTTCTTAGCTCATTTTTTAGTCACCCAACATATGAAAATGATCCTTGTTTCTTCATTAAAAAAAATAATTACAATCAGAAAAACAACACTTGGAATTTACAAAAGTTAACATTTACTAAAAAAAACATGAAGATAAATAAAAGAAAACAACAACATTAAGTCTAGGTATTCTCAAAGTCAAAAGAAACACTTGATGTTTCATCAACTATGAGAAACACTTGATGTTCCATCAACTGTGTCAATCTTCTCTTTAGGAGATTCAAAGAAGTCCGCCACATCCAAATTTTTCATATGGGATGGGTTAAATATGTCATTATCCTGATATGCAAAATTTGCTTCCATATTTTTCCCTTTTTTTCCTTCAGGGAGGTTTGATAGAGATTAACTAAGTGTTTTAACGTACAACAGGTACGTGACCAATGCCTAGTCATTCTGTATCGGAAACATTTATTTTCAATACTTTTCGAATTCTTATCTTTGTAGCTTTTCCTTTGTGATCATCATTTTGTGTGGTTCTTTTGAAATTTGAATAATTAGAACGACCACCACAAAAATAATTATTATTTCTTCCTCTGCCACGGTCACGACCTCGACCATGACCACAACCTCGCCCACGATTATTAACATTCACAGCATTTCACTTCATGGAGTTATGTTGTTCTAGTTGGTCGAGATTCGTGATTCTTCATCAATAACTCGTTATTTTGTTCGATCACAAGAAGACATGAAATTAGTTCATAATATTGTTTAAAACCTTTTTCTCGATATTGTGCTGCAGAAGCATATTCGAGACGCGAAATGTAGAAAATGTCTTCTCTAGCATATCAGCATTAGTAATTTTCTCTCTGTATAACAACAATTTTGAACTGATTATAAATAATGTGGAATCGTAATCCCTTACTAATTTAAAATCTTGTAGCATCAAAGGCATCCACTCATAACGAGTTTTAGGAAGCATAATTTTTTTTTTATGATCATACCTTTCTTTCAAATTTTTCCACAAAATACGAGGAACTTTTATTATAAAATACTCCATTTTCAATCCCTTGTGGAGATAATGGCGAAGAAAAATCATAGTTTTTGCTTTGTTCTGACTGGACGTCGTATTTCCTTCTTTAATTGTTTTCTCAAGGTTCATAGCATCCAGATGGATTTCGGCATCGAGCATCCATGACAAATGACTATTGTCATTAATGTCAAGGGCTGTGAATTCTAATTTCGTAAGGTTTGTCATGGAAATACTATCACAAAACATTGTATTTGTATTAAAAATTTAATATGTATTAAATATGTAAAATAACATTTAATTTATTAATTAAAATAAAGAGGAACAAACCGATTTACCTTCAGCGAGAGAAGTGACAGGAGTTCGTGCTGATAATGTATTTTTAAATTGAGAAACATAATGAAGCACAACGGGAACACATATATGGAGAAAATATCATATAATAATAAAATAATAAAATAAAATAACTAGAATTATGAAAATAAGATAATATGGAAATTCAAAATTGGATTTTGGAGTGGATTTTCTCACTAATGTGTGTTTTTTCAAAATCCACCAATTTATAGGCAAAGTGGCAAGTAGGGTGTGGTCTTATATGAACACCAAGCATGAATAACTACAAGACACATGGACAACATGAAAATTGACACAGGACTTTTAGGATGTTAAGTATTTAACATCTATATTATAATATTTATAATAGATTTAACATATTCAGGGATTAAAAAAATGTTGTTGGAATATAGACTCCACAAAATCGAATATAAAGTTTACCAAACCTTCATCTTTTAACTACATGTATTGTCCAACTGGGGCATGTATTAACATTATCATTCGTTTAGGCAGAAGAGAACTGAGAGTAGAAGAGCAATAGAGAGACAACGGACATAGGAAATTCAAATAATATACATATTATTCAGTGTGCTAATACACAAAATTGAATATACAAAGAATGTACTTATTTCGTATATATTTCTTAGCGACGTGTGAGTTTGATTGATAAATTTATTGTTTACATTTTTGAGCTATTTGGGACGCTAAGTTGAGATATGATATCTGAAGTTTATATGTCTATGGAGTAATTTGGTCTGAGTTCATATGTTTGGTTTGGGATGCGGAGATGAAAGTCGAGTTCATATGTCTAGAGTATTGGGTAAATTTTGTGAACTCTAAATAATCTACTTTTTAGGACTATTTTTGTTTTGAAACTTTTAATTTAATAATTTCACCCATCTTTGTGTTGAATAAGTTATGGGTTACAATTTTGTTTCTTTAATTTTTAAAGTCTTTCTTTCTTGCTCTTCTTTTTTTTTTTCTTTTTTTTTTTTTAATTAACAACAATTAACCTCAAAGAGAAATCAATACTTTTTATTCCTAATTTTTCTTCATGCATTTCATCATAATCTTCTTCTTTTTCTTCTTCTTCCTATTGTTGCTTTATATTTTTAATTTGTCATATAGAACAAGCATGAAGAAAATCACAATACTTATCTTTTGAGTTGCCTGTGGATCGGTTGTTCAAGACCTTTGGTCTTTACCCAGACCCTAAGAAAAAAGGGATCATTTTTTATGGACTCATTAAGAATGATTCTAATCTAGTTCATGGTCTATTAGAAGTAGAAGGTGCTCTGTTGAGATCATCATGGACAGAAAAAGATTGCAGTGAATTTGATAATGGTCAAGTGACATTGCTTCTCTGGCCCAAACCCAAGATATGATACAAAATGGATCTTGTTCTATCGTTGATCAGAGATTTCTCTATGAACAATACGAATCGGAGTTTGAATAAGGGGAAGGAGGCAGCCTCGACCTGCAACAGATAAAGGAGGATTTATTCAATCACATAGTTTAATTGAATCTCCCCCATTATCTTAGCAACCGAAAATCGGTCGTCAGAGTTGGTCACACGAAGGTGGCGTCGGAGTGGGTCATCAGAATTGTCATCAGAGATGGTTGTCGGAGCTCGAAATTGGTCGTCGGAGATGGTCATTGGAGTTTTCATTAGAGGTGATTGTTGGAGCTCAGAGTTGATTTCCAAAGTGTGGTAGTGATAGTCGCCAACAATGGCCGATAAATGGAGCCATTGAAAACAATGAAAGAAGGGAGAGTTGGGGTGAGTTGGTAAAATATACCAACTCAACTCTACTAACATTTAAAGTTGGTAGGCTAAATATTGAGTTGGTATATTCAACTCATTTTGGTGAGCGAAACACTCCTTTGATTTCAATTTTTTTTTTTTTTTTTTTTGTTTGGAAACTACAATCACAGTTGAATTTAAATTTGATTTCCTTTTCAATTTTGATTAATAAGAAGTAACCTTTTTTATTTCAAAATTCGTGTTTGAATAAGGAAGGAAGTTTCCTTTTTATGATCTTTCCCCCTTTTTTTTAATGTTTAAATGATTTAAATGGGTTAAAAGGTAAATAGGTTTTAACAAGTAAATAGCTAATCCATTGATCTATTTGTGAATATATATATATATATATATATATAGACAATAAGACCATTTTCTAAACTTTATTTCAAAAATGTCCACACTTTGAATATTTTCATGGTTAGGTTTTATGGAAATTTAGGACAAATTTAGCCTGCCTAATGTCGGCAGCGAATATATGACATTTTTGTTTTCAACTTTATTATTCGTAAATTCAGTTGTACATCAAATGTTATTTGAATTTGGATCAAATATAGTAAAGGAAAGATTTGATTGGTTAAGATTTGCCCCATTGAAAATTTTACATTGGAAAAACCATCTTAAATTGATTTAGATTTTCTTTAAAATCTAATTCCATTAGTCAGAAATTGAGGCTCTAATTTTTTTGGTGATCCAATTTATCTATTTAGATGTTTCATTATGTAATGTGATAATGACACGTTAAGCAAATGTTATTAGCACTTCTTGATAATGTTGGCTAATGAGTCCATCGAGACGATCCTTAATAATGTGAGTTGCGACCCTCTACTCTTCAAAATTAGACCATATTAAACTATCAGTCTCATAACTTTTGTAGTTGGAGACTAGTTTGAAGTGTTTGAATTAATTTTTAAGGTTGTTGTTAAGGTAAGAATATCTCCCTTGAACATTATCCTAGTTTGATTAGGATTATTGGACTATGAGTTTAACCTCTAAAACTGTATTTGTTTAGGAAATCTTACAATTGTTGTAGGAGCAAAATAAATAAGTAGAGTCCAAACTAGCATTTTATGTTGGCTTTAAAAGATAATATTTATAACACATTCTTCTTAAAACTCTAGTTTTTTTTTTTTTTTTTTTGTAAAATATTAAATTAGAATATGTGTTAATGTGGTTTGACTATTCTGTAGTTATTGGTCGTCGTAACTTAGTTATTGTTTACAATTTCCATTTATATTTATGCATTTGTCCAATGAATTTGGTTGTTGGTATTATTATTATTATTATTTTAAGTATTGATAAGCATACTTGCTTAGGTTGATAGGCTTTTTTATGGTTTCATTGAGTTATTTATGTTTATAAGTTTTAAAATTTATGTTTATATATTTTGTCCAATGAAAATGGTTGTTATTAGTTTTTCTTTTAGTTTGTTAGACTTACTTGCTTGGAATTATAAGTAGTTTTCTATTGAATTCGTTTTAGTTGATGACTTTTTAAGTCGTATTGTTTATGTCTGATTATTTATAATCTTCTTAATGCATTTTATTGGGTTATTATTAGTCTTTTCTCTTAGTATGATGAGTTATTAAAAATGTATTTTTCTAGGTGTTTGCCAAGTGAACATCAGTTATATTAATCTTTTCTCTTAATTTTGATTAGCTTACTAGCTTGCTTAAGTTAATAAGTTTGTCTATGGTTTCCATTGATTTATATATTTTATATGTTTATAAGCTTTTTATTATGTTTATGCATCTTCCTAAACTAGTTTGATAGGCTTACTTGTTTGGATTTATAAATAATTTTCTATTGTGTTGTTTATGGTTTTTATTGAGTTTTGCATTTTATAAAATTAATTTTATTACTATTAATTAGATTTTGTTTATGTATATGATTCGTCTTTTTTTTCCTTCAGATTTTATGTTGTTGATCTTGAGTACAGATTGACTGACGTATAGATAGAAACTCGAAGAACTTAGATAGTTTTTGTTTCCCTCATGTTGTACTTTCAAAACAGAATGCATTTGTCATGCAAATATTTGACCATGTTTTTCTATTTTTCACGTTGCTATTCACCAACTTGAGATCGTTTTAGGAAATAATCAAACTATATTTAGATTCTATACTTGTTTATTAACTCATGGGGGAGGGAGTGGATCGAGAAACATTTTATTAAGCTCATGGACCTTCACATATACGAAATCACCGATAGCGATGTCCAATTTTCCCGCAGGGATTCCTGATTAGACAGGAAATGGGAGAAGGAGTGAGAAAAAAATCTCCTGAACTAAGGGAGATGGGGACATGGAATGCATTCTCCCATCTCGCTCCCCGTTTAGCCTCTATTTATTTATTTAGTATAATTATTTAATGTTATGTTATTGTTATTATTATTATTTAAACATTACATTTGAATCGCAAGTTTGATTGTTTATTGGTCAAGATAATGAATATGTTTAAATTGAATATTTACATTTAGATTATATATGTGAATAATTTGATTTATATTTATTTCTTTCTACTAAAAAAGTTTATTAGATTTTTTAGACCAAAATTTGAGTAATTTATCTTTAAATTCAAATTATCAGGTAAAACTAACCATAATAAACAAGTTAGTGATAGAGTTAACTACTTAATTAGAATTTTCTCACATTAGTGATTTAAATTAATTGGTTTTTTCAAAAAAAAAATAGCGGGAACTATTCTCTGCGGGTAATCCGATTCCCAAAAATTCCCCAAGGAGAATCCCCATGGAAAATTTCACGAGACGGGGAATGAAATAAGGAGCAGGGATGGGGACAGGGAATGGCATCCCCAACCCCACCTCGCCCCACCCCATCCCATGGACATCTCTAGTCACCAATGGTCACTTAGATGCAATCGTTGACTTGTAGCTATAAAGAGTTCGACTAATACGAGATTATGGGCTCTCATGACTCATGTGATTGCAGCGACGCATTACCAAAACATTGACCTGTACAGTCTTTGCCCTCCTGTATATCACATACAAACAGTTTTGGCCAGATATATATATAACCTATTTTCCAAGTGGGGCCACTCCCCCGACATTACCCCTATGTAATCTCGTTCATCCTCCTTCCAAATACCACCTTAAACAAATAGGCCAGACTTTCTCCAAATAAATAATAGACTACTCATAGATGAAAGGAAACTAAAAAAATAAATAATAAATAAAATACTGTGAGATTTCTTTGAGGACCCGTTTGTTTCACAAGATTTCTCATGAGATTTCAAATATGAATTTAATATCCCTATTTGTTTCATAAAATTTCACTTTTTAAAACATAGGATATTACTATCTAAAGAACTTTAAACCCCATTTGACATGGGTTTTTTAATACCTTACATGATTGTGGAATTTTTATGTCTAGGAGAAACAGTAAAAATATAGCCTAAATAATTAATAAGTTAATATCAATTATTCATTAATTTTAATTTTAATTAATTACTAAATATAAATAATATCAAGGATTCATTAATATTAATTTTAATTAATTACTAAATATAAATATCTTATTTAGACTTAATAAATTTCGACTAAAACTATAATGACCCGACTACGTTGTCTGTTTGCATTGTATTGAGCATTCGATGGTTGATTCTGACCACCTCTAGTAGGAACACCAGGATATCTGTCTGACGTATTTCCCTCTAGCTTGCATTTAAAACATATCCTCGTGCCAACCAGACAACGCCCCATATAGGACTTCCCACATGTTTTACATATAGGCTTTTCTCTCTAGGCCCCTCCAGACTCAGGGTTTTGTTGTTGGCAATGTCGTAATGGCCCAACCAAACTCAAACTCTTTCGTAGAGGCTCAAGGGCTTTTTGCTTTGGCTTTCTCTTCTATCCCGAGGAGGGTCCCGATCCTTGAGACTTTAAGCATTCCCTTTCCAACTGGAAGTCCATCTCTATCGCCAAACAGAGTGCCTCCACATGTGTAGTCGACTTAAAGGCTCGCATAAAATCATTTATCTTACTCTTTAAGCCCTAGACAAATCTTTATGCCTCTTTAGCCTCTGTGGCAAGCATTTTAGAAGCAAAGTGGGATAGCCTATCAAACTCCCGGTCATAGTTTTTTATCGTCAAATGGCCCTATTTCAGATCTAGGAACCTCTGTTGTTTAGCACTCCTCAGGCTAGCAAAGAATTTTTTGTGTATTAAGTATTCCTTGAACTGCTCTTAGGTTATTGATCTAGCCTTGGCACCTATCATCCTTTCAGTAAACTGCCACCAGATCACAAAATTATTAGCAAGCAAGAAAACAACACATGTTACCTTCTAATCGTCTGGGTACTTTATGTAATGGAAGATCATCTCTATGGAAAATAGCCACAACTCTACTTTGGTAGGGTCCTTCAGTGACCACTAAACTTGCGAGGATTATACTTCCTAAAATCCCTCATATATTTAGCCTCGACGAACAAATCCTACAAATTCTATTGTGGAATAAGGACTTAGGGAGTAGAGACCTCTTAAGGCAGTGCCTGTTGGACTAACACCTCCTCCATTATACTTCTAAATATTTTTTTCCAGCTGAACTGTCATTGTAGTAAAATCAACATGGGTGACGGGTGCATCAGAGGGTGTGTGTACAAATGTTTGTCCTTCATTCTCAGCAACAGCCTCAACAGGTGGGTAATATCTACCCCTTCTACCAGTTCTTCCTCCTCGTCCACCCCTTCTTACACTTCGGTGCGGCGACATTTCCTAACATTCACAGTCAATCTCTTTTAAATTCTCAATCAGGTCAAGGAAACAGTCCAATATTACCTTAATGAATATAGGCTAGGTCATGCACATAAAATTTTTAAGCATCTTAATAAGAAACATACCTCGAAGGATCCGTAAATAGTCATAAGGGACACATAACCTAGACTTACATCATAAGTCAGCCTACAGAACCTAAAACTTACGTTGTGATACAAATTGTTGATCTAACCATCCAAGGACTCTAACAAGGGTCATTACCCATTGCCCATTTACATCTAAAACATTTTGACCATTTAAAATAAAATTCATTTAAACAAGAACGACAACTTTAAATTAATTTATTAAACCAATAAATAAACAAGTAAATGAAATTTTGTTCAGGGTCCCCTAAAAACATTTACCAAGAAAAAAACAAACAAAATAATAAAATTTTCTGTCTAACAAAAAGATCTAGTTCAAACTTTCAAATAATTATAAAAAAAAAAAAACATTAACTGAGCAGAAGCGATTTCTCTTGTTCCATATGGCACTGTCACGAGTCCTACTTGTCACTCCACGACCTATTTCTGTCCTTATCTGAAAAACGTAAAATGAGAAAAGGTGAATATAAATACTCATTAAGTGATCCACTACTGAGCCTTCTAGGTAAACATGTTAACCTTCCTATCTAGGAAACCGTGTACATTCAATAACACATCAGTCGTGGTGATCTCGAAGGGTCACAAATCAGTCGTAAACGTGAACCCAAAGGATCAAATATCAGTCATAGGCCCAAAGGTACACATATCAGTCATAGATGCGATTTCGAAGGAGCACATATCAATCATAGGTGTGTACCCGAAGGAACACAAAACAGTTAAAATGCGAACCCGAAGGAACACAAAATAGTCATAAAGAGTACACCGCTCGATAAGACGGCTAACAATTACCATCTACTTATCCATGCATCAATCAACCAATAAACCGTATATCATAATCACATGCACATAAAATCATTCATCACATTTAGATGGTATATTTCTGACATAATGCCACGTACCAGATTCACAGCAAGATAACTCGTGAAATAACATTCTATAACACATAGTCTTATCATTATCATTTGGTTGGGATGACTAGATCGAAAGCAATCTAGTAGTAAGATATTTACCTCAAGTTTCAACCCAAACGTGATAAGAAAACCAAATTTTTTTTTTATCCTAAGTAAAAAGGTTTGGAACGAACCGTTAAATACAAATTGAAATTAACTTAAATTTTTCAAGCTTAAACCAAACATAAAACTCATGTGTTCTAAGAAAACTTACCCAAATGTAGATTGTTCCAAGATCGATTCCAAACGTCCCTCAATGATTTGAACCAAAATTCACCAAAAACAAACTCTAACTCCCACTGGATAGAAAACTAAAATTCTAGAACTCAAATTTAAGACCCAATATTATGGGTAATTAAATTTATACAATAAATCTTTGAAAACCTACCGATAATTCGCCAATTGACCATGATACTTATTAGACAACACCTCAACACCTTCGAAAAAAACTTCAAAATTCCTTCAGTCTATCATCAAAAATCAAGATTACAACCTCCATTTGAAAAAATCTCAATTTGGCAACCCAAAATCTTGAAGAACTTTAAGAAAAACTCATCAAAATCACAGAGATTTTGGTAACGGCAGCGACTTGGGTGACGGTCAAAGCCTAGTGACCAACGATAGCTCATCGAAACCCCAACAAACGCATAAATAGAGGGTCGCTCGTGCAGATCCAGATCTAGAACTGTCCAAACGAGATCTGCAATAGGCGTCGACAATAGAGACGTTGGGATCGGTGATGGTTGTGTATGGTCGGTAGCGAGCTAAAACGTGGCGACGACTAGGGCACTAGACGGTGTTTGGTTGAAGACTGGCAGTACAGGGTTTCTACTCTAGAAGGCAGCGACGAGGGTTGCCCGAAGACACCAGCGACTGACGGTCGAGGCACACCCAGCGATGGTTGGATGATCGAACGGTAGTGTAGGGCATTTGAAGTCTAGCGTTGGGTGGAGACACGAGAATTTCGTATGAATGGGTCAAATTTTGAGGCCCACTCGAAATTTGGCCCATCTTTCAAAAACATTCGAATTTTGGCCTTTTGATGATGTCACCCGCATATGAAATGTTCATTTAGTCCTCAAAACGTTTGAAGACGTGTGCGCATCCCATTTTCTCTCTCGTTCATCTTTTTTCACCCTCATTCCTCTCGTTCATTCCTTTTGTTCTTTATCGGAATGAAATCGAACGTTTTAAATTTAAAATTTCAAACTTCCCCATTCATCTTCTTTCCTCCCACAACTTGCATGTGTTTTGATTTTTGTACCGTCGAACACCAAAAAATTTCGCACCATCTTCTTTCACTGATGAACTATCTCATTTGCTCCTTTCTACACCTCCAAAAGTTAAGGTAACACTGGTACAAATTGTGGTTTATATTTTCCATTTCTTGCACGTTATTTCATTTTTGTATAAAGTTAAAGAGAGAAAAAACAAGAGAAAGAACGAGAGAAAGAACGAGAGAAACACTGGTACAAATTGTGGTTTACGTATTCCATTTCTTGCATGTGATTCCATTTCTATAAAAAGTTAAGGAGAGAAAGAACGGGAGAAAGAATGAGAGAAAGAACGAGATGAAGAAAAAAGAAGAACGAGAGGAAGGAGCGAGATCTTGAAACGAAAGTTTTCCAGAATGCTCGATAATGTGATTTTGTTCCCTTTTTTTCCTCTAATTTTTTTTTTCTTTCACCTGCAGTTGTAATAACTAATCTGAAGATTGCTATAAAGGATCATTTTCCTAGACAGGCTACAAGTCTTTCATCTTACATTGGGATCGCAAATAAGATAATCAAAGGGAAACTTACAGAGAGGTAGCTTCAAATATTTAGGAGGACTATGTTTGGAAATTTGTGGATATGGACATAGTCTTCAATAGCCTGCTAGTCCATCATATATTATTGAGGGAGGTGGAAAGTAGGAGGCTTGATTCCATGACCTTTGACTTGGATGGGACGATTGTTGAATTTTCAAAGGAGGATTTCCTATTGGTGATGGGATTGCGGTCACCTACTAAACTGGTTCGTAGTGTTGAAGTGACGAAATCTCTACGATTGAAGTATTTCAAGAATTTAATGGCAATGGAAGTGCATCCCACCAAGTTTGAAGAATGTTATAAGACGTTAAATTCGAAAATGACTTGGATGCAGTGAAAGTTACACTTGTATATTATTATGAGTTGGGGTTGATAGGAAAAGACAAGACAAAAAGTAGCATTGATAAATCATTGTTGGATGATGTGGAGGACCTCGAATAGTTCGATAGCTTAAATTGGGGACATATTTTGTGGGAGAGAACCTTCAATGGTCTGAAGAAAGCGTTAAAGGGCAAGGTCACCTCGTACAAGGAGAATGTGAAAGTAAATAAAAGTTACAAGCTGAAGTACAATCTACCCGGATTTTCTCACGCATTCCAGATATCAATTCTTACATTTTCTTTACCATAAATGTGTAATGAATTGTCATTGATTTCTTATGAACAGAAATGGTCTTATAGGTTTGGGCATATGAGATTATATCCACTATTGCTGGGAAAGCTGTAGTTCGACTTTATAATAATTTCATGCCTCGATTTCTAAGGTGGCCATGCTCTCATTCATTGTCCAACAAACTATTGTAGAAAGATGTCTTCAATTCCCCTTTAGTGAGTAACAAGCATCACCTCACATGGTTTTAGTATTTAACGTTATTTAACATTGTTTACAATATATTTGTCATGTAGCTGGTGATCAGGTCGTTAACGATGTCTAATGCGGAGAGACAATTTAGGGACACTCAAGTTGACAAACGCCCAGTGTATTTAGAGCTTCAGAAGGAGGATCTGATGTTGTCAGTGTCAAAGAGCTCAGAAGAAGAGCATGCAGACATTAACCAGGAGAAGGTATCTGGCAGACATGAACCTCATGAGGGGGGACCATATGCCTTTCTAATTTGAGCATGAGTCTTGCCACGAAGAGGAATTTGAGATCGTGACTCAGATCGTTGTGTACCATAACCCAATGTCAACTCAAACAGGACGAGCATTCAGAGTAGAGGCTACTTGCAAATCTTAGACGAGCAGGTCTCAATAATGGAAACTACATTGAGGAAGGTGAAGTCTAATTTGGTGGAGATAAAGTCTAATTTGGGGGAGGTGAAGGTACAGCTGTGGAAAATCACTGAGATATTGCAAACATTATGTCGGGTATGTATATTCACGATTTGTGGATGAATGGGTGTGTTATGTGCATTACGTACTAATGATATGGTGTAATTATGTAGAACAATGCAGAAGACGAGTCATGTGGCCATGATGGTGAGGACGAGCAACATGACCATGATGGTGAGGACGAGCTAGGTGACCATGATGGTGAGGACGAACCAGGTGACCATGATGGTGTCGATGAAGAATATGTTAAGAGGAATCCTATCAACCTTATCTCCGATCCCAACCTCCTGAGCACCACTTTTATCGATCCTACCCTTTCCAACACCACTGCCATTGTGTCTATAACCACCACTGACGCCATATTCACAACCACCACTGCCATCGAGCCACCTATGCCAGATCCATCCTCTACGGATGATGATATCCATCTACGCCCGATCCCACCTCCAAAAGAGAAGTTGAAGATCAAGGTGGAGAAAAAAACCGAGAAGGTCACCGCTCAACACCTGCATCCTCTAAATACCTTCCAAGGCTACCATTCTTGAACTCCAATATTTGGTCCTAAAATCTTTTGAAAGTGAACTCTCGATACGCTCTTGTTGCACTATCAAACAATTTGCCCACCACCTCATCCTTGATGTTTTTATTGATATTCCTCTTTAAGTAGAATGTACAAAGTCCGTGAAATGTTGTTGGGAATACAGCATCAACTGCATTGGTGATAGTCTGATGTCAATTTGAAACAAATACAAGATTAGCGTATTCTTCAATTGCAGCTTTCAAATTCGTCATAAACCACTTCCATGATCGGTCAACCTCATTGTCAACGATAGCATATGCCAAAGGGTACACCTGGTTATTACCATCCATTGCAACACCAACCAACATTGTGCCTTTATACTTACCCTTTAAATGAGTGTCGTCAATAACAAGTACTTGACGACAATTCTTAAACCCTCTTAAGCAAGGACCTAGTGCCACGAACACATATTTGAAGTATTGAGATTCTTCAAGTTCAATCTCAAAAACGATGCCCGGATTTTCAATATTTAAAGCTTTACCATAAGCATGCAATAGGGCGTAAGATTCCTTGGGGGTACCCCTTGCAAAAGCGAAAGCAGTTTCTCTTGCACGCCATGCCTTGTCGTAATTTATGTTCACACCATATTTCAGCCGTATATCCTCAATGATATGTCATGGGGTTTTAGCACGACCAATGCAGAACTTATCTTTGATTAACTTGCCAATTACAAATGCACTAGCTTGTCTATGATCATGATTAAGGACTTGAATCGAGCATGTGTGAGCAGTTGTATATTTGTTGATCTTGAAAATGTCACAACCATCCATTCTAACTACACATACTCCCCACTTACATGTCTGTGGATACATCGGACACTATATAGTTTTTTGTTTGATTTCCTAACTCGCAACTCGAAATTATTCTTTATGGCCAACATTGACAACCTCATTTTCACATCCTTCTTGCAAAAGAAAATTTGGCCTTCCTCAATATCCAATCCAGATGAAGGCCAACATTGACAACCTCATTTTCACATTATTATTGTGCAAATGGTCGAACTTCAAGAGGACAACTCTCTTCTATTGCCTCAGTCCTCCGATGCACATTACCAATAAAATGACCAAAGTCATTATGGAGAATCGAGGTCAGAGTAAGGACAAAACCACCCCTTTCAGTGGTTGGAGTCTCATTCACAGGGTTCTTATTCACAACTTCTCATTCAAATCATTCTCATTCACAATGTTCTCATTCACAACGTTCTCATTCACAACGTTCTCATTCACAACATTCTCATTCACAATATTTTGATTCATAACATACTCATTCACAAGATTCTCATTTACAACATTCTCATTACAGCTCCACTTCTGGCCATGAGTATATAAATCCCATGGATTCATGTTGTCGTCTCCCATCAACACTACCGATGCAAAAGTATTTGGTTCGTTATTAATATCACACACACGCATTGGGTCGCATTCTACCTCTATGTCATCAAATTCTACCACTTGATGGATTTTCTCAACACTTATGAATATCGGTGGTCTATTAGATCCAAGTCCAAAAGCATAAATTTAACATCGTGGTCGTTCATAAAAAATACAGGAGGACATTCACAATCCAATTTATATTTCACCCTTATTATCAAGTTGAACTCTGAAGAATTAATTTTCATAAGGTCAAACAATCGATCTCTCAATTCACTATACTTCAATGTCATTGGCACTAGGATACCCTTCAAACATCCTCCATTATAGCATTGTTCCTTCTCATCCCATAACCCTCCATATCGAACAAACAGCTGCTGCTCATTCATCCTTCAATACACAAACGAGTAAATTTAAAATTTTAGATTCTGTAAAACTCTCATTACTTCCTCTTGTTTCTTCCTTTCGTTTCTTCCTCTAGTTTCTTTTGCTCTTGTTCATTTTTCTCCTTTAATAGATTGTACACGGTATTTCCTGCCTCACGTTGGACTAGTCTTTCTCTCGTTTCTTCCTCTCGTCTATCTATAGTAGCACAATACCAACTCTCAAACAAATTGTTCCTATCACGACTCGTACGATTTAAGTAAATGAGAAACAATGTTGTGCATGTTTATACTTGCTTGGAGTGTGAAATTTCTGGTATGTATTGATTCAACAGCGATTAGAACATTACAAATTTGTATATTTGGGAAATTTTGCAATGTTATGGGTTTTTTTAAGAATGTTTTATGAGAACAGATGATACTCGATTTGGTCAAAATGTTTTGTTATCTTAGTGGGACTTAGCGTGCACAACACTTTTCATTAAATTGATTTGAAAAAATTGTGGGTTTTTCGAAGTATTCGAAAATTCGTACAATGGCTATTAATTACATGCAAACTGGCATAAATTAATTACAAGAACGAGAGATATGAACGAGAGGAATGAGTGTGAAACAAGATGAACGAGCGAGAAAATGGGATGTGCACACGTCTTCGAATGTTTTGAGGACTAAATTGACATTTCACACGTGGATGATGTCATCAGAATGCCAAAATTCGAGTATTTTTTAAAGATGGGTCAAATTTCGAGTGGGCCTCAAAATTTGACCCATCCATACGAAATTCCCTTGAGGCACTCGGCGGAGAAAGAGAGAGATGGGGAAAAAGGGTGCACGCGCACGAGAGGAAGAAAAGGAGAGGTTTAATAATTTTTTTTCTCTTACTTCCACGCTGTATCACCATATATATATATATATATATATATATATATATATATAAATTCCCCTCTTCCTTCACCAAAACCCTAAAATCATACTTAAATATATAAATATATTTAAATTCCTTTTCCTTTTTAAAATCCACCTTTCCCCATAACAAAATCAATTCCCTCCAAAATCTGAACCTCAATTTAATTAAATTTCACAAATTGAATTAAAATTGAATTAAATCCAAACTCTCCATAAATTAAATTTCAATTCAAATCCTTCATTGAAGCAAATTTTAAAAATGAGCTTGTATAATAATTCAATTTAACTTCAAAATTCAAAATAACCTCTAGATATTTCAAGATAATTAAATTTAAATTACCTAAAAATTTGAGATTTCTCACAAATATTTACCATTTATATTTATGTTGTCTTAACTAGTTAATATAAATTATTACGAATTGTCAATATTCTACTCAAGTTATATTAACTTAATTACTTTTAGTAGTTAATTTAAATAATTTAATTATGTTGAATAAATGTTTAATATATTAATTTTTTTTATTTTAATTGATTAAATAATTAATTAATCTAACAATAAATTAAATAATACTAAATTTAATGAATTATAACATGAATTGATCTATTGTATTTAAACACAAATATTAATTATCTCAAACATTTAAAATCTAGACATTCAAATCTCAAATATTTAATATTTATATACAGAAAATAATATATCAGATCTAAAAGAGTCCTTAAATTTCGAATTTTAGTCGAACTTTACGGGGAAATCTCACAGCGTACAATTGACAGGCTTTTTTTTTCTATTAAAAAAAAAAAAAAAAAAAAAAATCCCGCAAAAACTTTTGGTAAAAAAATCCAATTTTCTGTAATCTTGGTCAACCTTTCTAGAGAATTGGGATTTTTTCCCACATTTCCAGTAAATGAAGAGATATAAAAATTTTGGTAAGAAACTAAAAGAAAAAATAATAATAAATAAATAAATTGGTATTCCCTAACGGCATTTTTTCTCTTAAAAACAATAGAAATAGAAAATAACATATCCCACGTGAATCAAAACAAACATATCTGATGTCTCAAAGGATGCACAAAAAAAAAAGAGAAAACAAATTCTCTGAAATTGAGACCCTAAATATAATCTTTTTCGTGAAAACAAAATAGGAAATTGAAGTTTGAGGTTTAATATTGAATCAGTGAGTTTGAAAAAGTTATGTTTGGTAAGTTAAGTAAGGTAAAATTGAAGGCACTTAAATGAAGGAAATTCTTATAAATAGAAAAATCTTTAAAATATTTACAACAAAAAATTCTAAAAGTGTTTTGTATTTCTCGAACTTTTTATGTAAATACTTCTAAACCATTTTTTTATATGAAAAGGCTTTGAGGGACAATGAATTTTTCATTATATGGGGTCCTCCACTTAAAATTAAAAAAAAAAATAAGAAAGATGTTAGAAATAGTGGTTTTTAAAAAATATGTTAGTTTTTTAAGATGAAAACTTTAAGCGATTTAAATTTAGAAGTAGATGGATTAAACTTATAATTTTATAGGATATTGTGGTATTAACATGAAATTTTGGATTCGCGGTTGGGTGGAATTAAATTCTGTTCAAACTATTTGGTTTGGTTAGGTGTAGGTGCAATTTGCATTAATTTTCGTTCTAAAAAGGCAAATGAGGCTACTATCTAATAAGCATTATTGCTTCCAATTTTTTTTATATGCAATCAGTTCAAAATTATTCTAAATATTAAGAGATCGTTTGATTACAAATATTGTTTCATTGGATATAGATATTAAATATCTTGAATAATTAATGTCTATGTTTGGATGTGCAGAATAATTAATGTCTGGAAGTTAAATATTTGTGTTTAATTCAATAATTTGTATATATAAACTAAAAATAAATAATTACTTAATTAAATGTAAGAGATCAATTAAATTTAACATTAAATAATTTATTGTTATATTAATTAATTATTTAATTAATAAAATAAAAAATAAAAAAAATTATCAAACATAATTATGCTACTAAAAATTAATTAATTAATTAATTAATTAGAATATTGATAATTAATAATAATAATTTATATTAAATAGTTAAGATAGCATAAAATATTAATGACAAAGATATTAGTTGAAATTTATTAAGTCTAAATAATATAATTATATTTAATAATTAATTAAAATTAATAGTAATGAATATTTTATATTAATTTATTAATTAAACTATATTTTTACCGTTCATCTCCCTGATATAAAAATCTCACACTTTTGTAGGATATTAAAAAATCTATGTCATATGTCACATGGAATTTAAAAGTTCTTTAGATAATAATATACTAAGTTTTAAAAAGTGAAATCATGTGAAACAAACAATGATGAAAAAAACATCTAAACAAACGGGCTAAGTATCCATGTGGCAGCTTTAAAGGTCGTTTGTGGAAGAAAAGAGGTCATAATGTCTATTTCTATGAATTCATTTCCTCAACAATCAATTTATTATTTCCTCTTGCACAAGGACGATGAAATTGTCATTATGTCAAGTTTTTATTTTTATTTTTTTTTTAAAAAAAAAGTGATTGAAATCTTTTTATTATTATTATTATTATTATTATTATTATTTTAAGAAAATGGAGTATGGTTGCACAATAATAACATAGTTCTTTTGCCATTTTTCAAATGCAAAACTAAAATTTAGCATTTATTTCGTTAAATTGTAAATATAGAAATCATGTCTAAATTATTAACAAATATAACATAATGTAAAAAGAATTCACATACAATAAAATTTGGATCCAACTCTATCACTGATAGTGATAAAATCTATTTTACTATATTTACAATTCTTTAAAATCATTATTATACATTTAATTATTATTTCTTAAAATGCTACCAATTATAATTATATTTTTTTTCAATTACAAAAATAATTTTTTGAAAACTATTTTTTTTATACCTCAAATTTTAAAACAAAATGAAACTTAAATTGAGTAATATAGCTCTCCAAAGACTCCTTAATTCACTCAATTGGTTATATAGTTCAAACATCTACTTTCAAAATAATGTCTATTAGAACAGTCAAAACCAACGTGAAAATAAATAAAATACACGACATTAAAAAAATAATAATAAAAAAAGCCAAAACTTTTGTTTTTTATGCAACTCAAATCTCTCAAAGTTTAAATAGATTAATAAAATATATTAATTGTAATTTTATGAATCAAACTTTAACTTTAATCTGTATTAAATTTTTATTTTTCTTTTAAGAAACTAAAAGGAAATTAAAGATGTTTTTTAGGGGGGAAAAAGGCACGATCTTTGACAAAAGTACACATGGATATAATGACTATGATTTTAAATTTTAATGTCTACTTTTTCATCCACCACCTCCCTTCTCTTCCCTATGAAGAAAAGTTTTCCCTTTAACTCATTCATGTGGGGATTCAAATCCCCAAAATTTCAAACACAACCAACACACATAGAAACTTCAAAATTATGTGAAAGAACTTTCATTACAATCACATAACCCCTCTTAACTTCAAAATACAAAAATATCCTCAAGTCCATAAAGAGAAAATAGAACATACCATAACCTCCAAAAATACAAAACCCCCCATTTTACTTCCCTACTGCTTGAAAGAAAGAAAAAACTAAAAGAGATGATCATATAAGTGTTCAATTCAGTTCCAAAAAGAGTCCTACAGAAAAGATAAACATACACCTCTCCCCTCAGTTGATCCATTCATTCCTCCGCCATAATCTATGATGTTTTTGACTTGGGATTCTTCTTTCCTACTTGCCTCCTTGGAATCGAGTTCTTCATACCGATGAAGAACAGCAATGCTCCCAACAATGCCAGATTCTGCATATTATCAACCACACATTCATTCGGTATCTTATTTATCCAGAATCAATTTCTTACATATAGATTCATGAGTTAACTCGTTTCTGTTTCGTTTGGCAAGATTGTTTCTTTATTTAGCTTGTATTTGAATTCTAGATCCTAAAAATGGAATGAAGCCATAAAATACAACTATGATCTCAGATTTCTGTAGTTAGGCAACCAACTAAAAGTGTCTTAAGTTCTCAAATTACTTCAAAATCAAAATGAGAAGAAGCAATCAGAATCATCATTCATGGTTAATTGGTTGAATTATACCTGAGTGAATTTCACAAAAAGTTGGTTGAATTCCTTCTTCTCGACATCGTAGTTGTAGAAATCGTACAAGATGGGTGTGGTAATGGCCTGGTGCAAGATCTACCAAACAAGCAAACCAACATTCAACAAATCAATCCAGATTGATTTCGGTAAACAAATGAATTTCGGTTTAAACAAATTGACATCATATCCATCATACCAGAAGAAAGGCTCCAATGGAGCTGTTGAAGATAAAGAGCAGGCTTCCTAAGCCCTTCAGTGCAATGGCACCAGCCACAAGATGTAGGATCTACACCCATTAACAATTCTCAGAATGCCACTTAAAAATGGATGGAAAATTTAAAGAGAGATCCCGATAAATGGAAATTTTTCTCACCTCAACTTTTGGGAAATCCAACCCAGTATGAGCTTCAAAGTTGCGAGTGAAAACATTGAACTTTGGCTTTAGATACTTAGCCGCCGGCCCTCCATCAGTACCAAAATCATTGAACCTAAAGAACAAAAATGAAATCAGATCCAAAAAAAGGGTTTATCATCTCCTGCAGAAACATTCAATACCTCCAAAGAGATTATCTCATCGCAGCTTCAAAATTCCAGTTGAAAAACAAAAAGGGGTTCAAATTTTCCATTTCAATTTACCAAGAACGAACACATTAATTACTAATAAGCAAAACAGAAAGTTCCCCATCATTTCCAATCATAGATCTGAACTCATAACACGAAAAAACAACAGAAGCTACCATGATTTCGAAACTTAAAACGTTCGTCAAGTAAAACCCTAAATGGGGGTTTTCTAAACACACATTCAGAAAGTGACCCTACTTCTGAAAATTCAAATTTCCAGTGAAAACACTTCAGAATAATCAAAAGGCCAACAAATTAAAGTAGATCTGAGTTGCTTACTCTTGCCAAGCAGAGAGAACGAAGACCGAAACGAAGAGAACTCTTCCGACGAACGAAATAAAAGCCATTTCTGTAACAAAAACAACTCCGATTCCGATTCCGACCGAGATTTCGAAACCGAAACAAACGGAGAACAAGAAGAACGGAAACTTCAAGAGAGAACAAAATGGGAAGAAAGAAAGAAAGAGAAAAAAAATCTCAAAGACTTTTTTTTTTTCTCTTTCTTTTCTCTCTGTCCGAAAACTTCTTTCGTTTGTTCTTTCTTCTCTCTCACGCTCCTCTCTTAAATCTAAACTGGCCGCTCAAAACAGTGTCTTTCTTACGAATTTTTCACTCGCGCGACTGTAAAATTATCTGTACTCGCTTTTCAAATTGACTGTGTTGACCACCCCTTCCCTCCACGTACTCCAGCCAATCATATTCGTTTAATTGGCAAAAGTTTACCACGTGGCGCTCTGATTCAGCAAGTTTACTTTTTTTTCTTAGGTGAGAGTGCCTACGTGGCTTTTACGAAATTTAGTCCTTATATATTTTTCACAATGCTGCCCCTCTATAAATTCATAACCGTTTCCGTGTAATTATTGAGTTGTCTCAAATACAAGGTGAAAATTTTGAAATTTCCAAATTTCACTCGAAATTAGTAAAAATCAAACGTGAATTTTTACGTCATTTCACTTTAACGTTAATTCTCTGAAGCTCTTCTCATATGAATTTTTATTTTGGTATCAACTTCATTTTATAATAAATAATTTATAATTATTTTATTTACAAATATCTTTTAATTTTGTAATAATTATCAATATTTGCTATTGTTTTGTAATTATCTTTCCATTTTTTATAACTTTTTACTCTCGCATCGACATTTACATACATTTTTTAAAATATACATTCAAATGTTGTCTTACTTCATAAAAATGATGATTAAAAACGGTCAATTATAGTCTAATTCAATCATCAACGTCGATATTTTGAATCTTGCTCTTCAATATAAAATTATCATTTATTTATTAGTTTTTTATTGTTTTAAAAAATGATACATCTAAAAATAAAAAATATATATAGTTGCATTATAATTGTATTTTATGTTAAGCGTTTCTAAATGTGTTTGGACTTTGGAGGTAGATTTAAAATTTACATCTCAATTTTATAAAGTTTCTTCGAAACATGTTCAATAACATATTAATAAATAATAAAATACTTGTTTTTATTGACTAGACTTTTAGTTTAGTCTCAATTATTGCAATTAATTATGTCATAAATTTTTGTATAATTATTATTTTGCAATGTTATATAATTAATACTATATTTATCACATTCGCAAGATCACACCATTTATAATTTGGGTTTAACTTTGTAGAGTTGCCTATATTTTTTTTAGTTTTAATTTATTTTTTAATATATACTTTTGTTAAACTTTTATTTAATAAATGTTAGGATAGGGATCAAATTTTTAATTAACTATCTTTATCCATTCAATTATGTTTAAGTTGTCAAAGTGAACTTAACTCAACATTATTGATATGCGCTTTGATCTAAGAGGTCGAAGTTCAATTCTCCACTCCTATATATCGAATTTGCTATTATGAGCAATTTTCTTTATTAAAGAGGTGGTAGCTTTCTATTTATATTTTTAATTGCTCATCTATAAAACCTGTATTATTAATTTAAGGGGAAAAAAAGTCTTCTATTTTATCTTCTTCTGTTTAGTTGGCTGTATTCGCAAATTGTGTTGGGGTTTAATGCTAATAGATGATTTGTCTATAATTTCTGATGTTTTTCACCCAACTGTATGGAGCCAAAATTAGGACAGTTTGAAGTGGCTCGGAAACAGATGTTTTTAAAAGTCATTTTTATTTAAACACTTTAAAAAAATATTTATGTATTGAGTAAGTTTTTTTCAAAAATATTTTTATATATAAATTTATTTGATTTATTATATATGGAATAAATATTATAAAGAATGACTATAAAATACTATGACCTAATAATTTAAAATAATAGTCATGAAATCGGTTGTCGTTGGAGTTAGTGGTGGTGGTTGTCGAAGGTAGTCGATAGTGTCGGGCACCATCGGAGGTGGTTAGTAAAAGGCGGTGGTATCCATGGCAACATAGTTAAAGTGAGATAGATGACATTTGAGGGTGTTTTGGTAATGTTAAAACTATATAAATTAGGGAAAGATTAATTGCTAACACTCAACCATTTTTCTAAAACTTGATTTCAAGTGTTTGTCATAACCCAACTTATTTTCATAAATTCATTTTTTCAAAAGCTTTTTCGAATAGTCGTTAAATATTCTAATTTTTTTCAAAATGATTTTTTTTAAAAAAAAATTAAAAACTTGAAAATTAAACTAAATACACCTTTAAATTAAACCAAAAGTACTAGAACTTCTAAATATCACGGGAATAAATTTGAAACTGTCTCAAGGAAAAAATCAATGTTTATTAAATTATTGAATTTATAGTAGCTTATCTTGGCCATTTGATAACTTTATTATTTCTGGTTTCTTTTTAGAAATAGAAATAAATAAAATTTAGAAAGAGAAAAGTAAAAAATAAACAATAACTAAGCGTCTATTTGATAGAAAAATTGAAAAAAAAAATTCGAAGACAAGAGATTTAATAAAAATAAAGTTTTATTTCATATTTTCATATATATGTTTTATAGCATATTCAAAAATTGAATTCTAATTTAAATAGTTGTCTAAAATATATACGATACTATATATTTATAAATCATAAAATTAGTTGTAGTGTAATATTTAGTTGACAATAAACTATTATTGATTAATTTATAAATATGATTTATGTTAAAAAAATTATATAATTATTATTTTGTAATACTATATAATTTATAACACATTACATAACACATTATATTTTTAAATAAATAAATTGAATTTATAACATGACATATTGTATTTCTAAATGTCTTTATCTTTATTTAATATAATTATGTATTTTAAAATTTATAATTCAAAATCTAGATATAATAAAACATAAAAATATTGTTTTCAAAATTTGTACTCTATGGATCACATAATTCAAAAAAACAATTTTCAGAACAAAATTTAAGTTACCTGCCACTAAATTCAGTGAATTTGAAACATAAAACATAATCTAGTTTCTTTACCGAACATACCTTAAAAAAACTTGTCAGTTAAAATAAAAATAAAAGGAGATAAATATTAGAAAATGAAAAATGAAAAAGATTATGAAGCATTAAACGAAAAAGAGCCATGTTAGGATGGGAGGAAATTACACAACTTGACTATTTTTTTTAAAAACGTTTGTTAAAATTAATTCGATAAAAAACGAGAATATTATCAAATAAACTCTTGATTTTGGTGAAAACTGGATGTAAAGATTAATAGGAAGATTAGGGCAACACCTTTTTCTTTTTCTTTTTTTTTTCTTTTGGAAGGAAAAGTGTGCTTGGTGTTGGAAAATCAGATTCTTACAACTATAAGGGGACAAAATGGAGGGAAAAAAAAAAGGAAAAAAAAGGAAAAAAAAAAAAAAAGAATTATTGGCTGATTTATGTATGGATTCAAAGGCCTGTTTCCTTCCATTTTCTTCTTCCTTTTTTTTTTTTTTTTCTTCTTCTTCTTATTTTTGGAGACCTAATTTTATTTAGAACTAATGCCCATTATATTCTTTTCTTCCATTACTTAAAGACTTGTCCTTTTTTAGTTAAATATTGTTTAATTTATAAATGGTGGGTCGTGGGTGAACTTTCATTTAGATCGTGGCTTCGAACTTCAACATATTTAATTTAATATATTCACTTATATTTTATAGTTTATTTTCTTCAATCATAGAGTAGTCGTTTACTTTAAAATATAATAAAATAATACATATCATTTGCATCTTCTATAGTGTTTTTAAGTGAGCCGAGTGATATTAGGAGATGATTTTTTTCGGAGTTTCTTTTGTATGACGACTCATTCTCGACTCTTTAATAATTAATGATCTCTCTGGAAATAAATAAAATTTAACATTCTATTTACGTCATATCGCAATTTATACAATATTAGGTTAGAGATATCATATTTATCGTAATCTTAACACGATGACCTTGTCTATTGTGATCTTCATTTTTCTCTACTTTACCACAATATTCATGGTAAAATCATAAGAAAGTATGAGAAAAAGGAAGACCGCAATACACATGACTATTTGCAATATAACAGAAAAAGTAGTAGTGTCATTTGACATAAACAGAAAGTTATATTTCATTTGTTTTTTGGGACGAGACAGTAATCATCTAGGGACTGAGAATAGGTTATCCATACAAAATCTCATTTTTCGTCCTCGTCTCCATCTTCTATTTCAATCTTCCTTTTTTAGTAAAATTTTTTATTTAGTTTTGCGAGACTCGAGCTATAATGCTCCATAAAACATTTGCAGGAATTAAATTTTCTCATTTTTTTTTAATTTATTCTCAAGATAAATATTTTTTTTCTTTAAAAAAATCGTGTTTTAATGGGTTATTTTCAAATATAGGAAAATGCACCAAAAAAATTACAAATATGACGATAGACCACAATAAACTACTATTTATGTTTATCATAGTTTATTAAATAGATTGGTAAATATTTTTAACAGTTTTATCATCTAAAATAATGTCCATGTTTTTATTGATATTTTTAATTCAATTTTCATTTAAAGAATACATAAAATTTTAAAGTAAAAACAACAATATTTTATGTGTAAAAAATATAATTAAAATGTTTAATCACATCATAATTTCTAGAAGTTAAAAGAATTTCAATATTACAACCGCATAGTCTTCCATTTGAGTATTTACAATATCTATAGTGGTCTCAAAAATTTTCATTTCTAAAAAAATATATGCAGACGTGATTCTAGATATATAATCAAACAATAAATTTATTTTAAATGCTTCCAGAAACGTTGCTAAGTGATATATTTAACCGTAGTGGTGTACATGGAGTTAGGTTAAGTCGGATTAGAGGATTTTCTGTCAGGTTAGATTGGATTGGGTTGTCAAGTTATTTATTTTTTATATTATTTTTTGAGTTATATTTTTCATTAACTTAAAATACTTCACATATTAATAACTAAAATTTCATAAAACTCAAATGTTAAATATCAAAATCCAAAATATATATATTACAAACGTTAAACAAACATCACAAAAATATATATGAGTTGTAATATATATATATAATCCAGGTTGGGTTGAGTCAACCTGAATTTTAAAAATTGTAACCCGAACCCAACTCAACTCGAGAAAATCATAAAAGAAATTCAACTCAACCCAACCCAAAATTAAAATTAACATGTCCGAATTGTTTGGATTGTTGGGTCATTTGAACATCTCTACTTAACAACCTAACTTTTTCCTTCCGATTTTTTGGATTTCCGTTTCTCATTTTTTAATACACTTGACAATCATGACATTTTTTTAAAAGCGTTTTGATACTGTGTAATGTGTGTTATAACAAGGTAATTAAACTTTTGTCGATATGTATATTTTTACCAACATTTTCACATGTTCATGGTTCGATTTCTACGCAAGGGACTAGTGGATCCATATTTTCATTCTATCACTAAAAATTGATAAAGCATAAAAAGAAGTAACAAACATATCAATGATGTAAATATAATATAGGGTATAGGGTAAAGTGGTCCTATTAATTTAAACTCTAAACTTTTGCAAGTATGTTAATCTACGCTCTCTATTACATTTCGTTTAGAAAAAATATTGTGTAAAACTCATAATTGTATCAATTACATCCTTAAACATTCTTAAATCTAATCAATTTAGACTCTTAGTCATAATTTCATTTGAGAATCGTTCATGCATTTAATTTATCAAAACCTCTCATGTGAAACTTTTGCAACTGTATCAATTTACACCATTCCATTATGTTCCTAAAAATCTCATGTGGAACTTATAGTTCTATCAATTAAACTCATAAACTTTCATATAGATAAATCAATTTAGACTCTTAGCCATAAACTCATTTGAGAATCGTCTATTTTGTAAAATTGACATCGGAAGAAGTATACAAGCGTTTGAGAATTAATGCACGAATGATTTTCAAATAAAATCGTAATGAAGAGTCTAAATTGATTGACAATAAAAATTTAGGAATTTAATCGATTCAAATTATAAGTTCTACTTGATATTGGCCAAACAAAATCTAGAGAAATGTGTAAATTGATTTGGTTATGAAATTTCATATAATTTAAATAGATACAATTATTATCTTAAGAATTTTAATTAACACAATTCTCAAAGTTTAGAGGTATAAATTAAAATTTTCCTCCTATAATATAATTATAGGCATTTTAACTTATTTAAAATAGATTCTTAAAAAACTTATCTAAAAGGTTTAAAATGTTTATCTATTAATCAAAATATCTTTTTAAAATTTTGAATTATATATGTTTATTTATTTTTTAAATATTCATGATACTAATATTTGGTTGATATTTGCATCAACATTTTAAAATATAGTAATAATGGTATTTTTTTAATACAGTCTTAGGAATGGTTGTTTTCAAATATAAGAAAATGAATTAAAATATTTATAAATATAGCAAAATTTCACTGTTTATCTATGATAGATCATGATAGACCACGATAGACTACTATATCTATTTTAGTAGACACAGATAATAATTGTAAATAGATAATAATATTTTACAATTATTTATAAATATTTTCAATAATTTATCATTTAAAATAAAAGTAATTAAATGAATAATTTGGTAGATAAGCTTATTATCGTAAAGATTGTAATTGAAAATTTGTGTTCGAAACAAAATGGTAAACAAAGAATATAAAATGAAACGTTGCAACAACATGCCTTAATATAAAATGATGGTTACAAAATACAACAAAATAATGTATTAAAAAAGAAAAAAGAAAAAAAGAAAAAGGAAAAACTAAGGCCAACTCAGCTAGGAACCAAAGCACGTGATGCACGTGAACCGTGTAGACGACGGATGTGAGATCTGGGTGGTACCCATGGGCCATGCATAACTCCACAACTTTTATTTTTATTTTTATTTTTCACTTCTACTTTTTAGTTATTCTTTATATACTCTTTCTCACACGATACCAACATTCAAACTTCTAATTTCTTGATTAAAAATATATAAATAATTGTTGATCTTTATTTACGATTGAACGTGTGATCTTCAAGATAGATGAACAATAATATTACTTAAATGAGTCGAATTCAACCCTCTACTTGATTTTATTTCTTTCATTGACCCTCAAATATTATTTTGGTTAGATTACAAATTTAGTACTTGAAATTTATGTTTCTGTCTAATGGTTTTTTTTATTATTATTAAATTTAAAGTATCAACACGTTCCTTTAAAACTTTCAATATAATTATACGTCTCTTAACTTTAAAAAGTATCTAGTAGATCTATAAATTTATTATATTTTCAAGATTTTTATTAAATCTTAGGCCCCGTTTGGTATCCATTATGTTTTTAAAATTAAGCCTATGAACACTACTTTTACGTCCAAATTTCTTCTTTTGTTATCTATTTTTCACCAATGGTTTTAAAAAGCCAAACTAAATTTTGAGAACTAAAAAAAGTAGATTTCAAAAAGTTGTTTTTGTTTTTGGAATTTGGCTAAGAATTCAATCCTTGTAAAAGATGCAAATCATTGTAAGAAATGTGGATGAAATATGTTTAATTTTAAAAAACAAAAACAAAAAATCAAATGGTTATCAAATGAGACTTTAATGAATACATCATACAAAAATTGAATTTTGAGTCTAATTTAAAATAATTTTAATTTTGTGTCCAAAAAATTCATAAAAATTAAAGCAAATCAAATAACTTAAATGATCTATTCAATATAAAATTGAAAGTACAGTGACTTAATAGACATAAACCTTAACATTTTAGAACCAATTTGGAAAGTTTATTAATATGTTAAATATAAACTGAAAGTTGAAAGATATATTAAAATCTTTTAAAGTTTGGGAATCTAGACATAAACTTAAAAGTTCAGGAACTAAACATGTATTTTAACCTAAAAGTTTAGTTCTTAACTTTTAAATGCTGATTACATTGAACATTAAATAAATATCTGACATGTCTCTAACTTTTTAGTTTTGTGTCTAATAGGTCCATAAAATTTAAAAGTATCTAATTTATTCCTTAATTTTCAAATTTGGGTGCAATATATCTTTCGTTGTAATGTATATTTAGTATTTCAAAAGTTCACAAATATATGAAACACAAAATAGATTTTTGTATCTTTTAAGACTATATAACCTTTCAATTTTACGTTTATTAGGTATGTGAATTTTAAATAATTGTCAAATATGATGAGAAAAACCTATTAAAAATAAAATTAAAAATTCACGAATTTATGAAACTCTTTTAAACTTTATGTCCTATTAGACATAAATTAAAATCTCATAATTTATTAAACATTTAATAAAGTTTTTTTTAAAAAAAAAAAAAAAAAAAAACTATGCTTATTTTCTTACAATTTCTAGCTTTATAATTGACTTTCATCTTTTTTAAGAAAATAGTAGTTTTAAGGTCATATTCGATAATCATTTAGTTTTTTATTTTTGAAAATTGATTTGTTTATTTTTCCCAATTATCTTACAATGGTTTTCACCTTTCTTTTTGGAAACATTTAAATTCTTTGCCAATTTTTTTAATAAATTTGAATAAAGGTAACTTCTTTTAGTTTTCAAATTTTGATTTAGATTTTGAACACAATCCTACACGGACATAACAAAACAAAGAAATCTATATAGGAAAAAGTAGTGCTAATTATGAGTTTAATCGTTAATTTTTTTTTTAAAAAAAAAAAACTAAATAATGATCAAATAAGCTCCAAGATATCGATAAGTTTATGTTACACCATAAGATAAAATGTCATTTTTAAGTTATATTTTTCTCATTGATAAACATTTTATTCTTTTTACGCATTTTCCCTTTTTTTTTTTTCATTTTCAAAGTTGCATAGCTTTCAAGGTCAAATCGACCTCAACCAATCGACAGAACTAAATAGGAAACTTATTCCTCCTACAATGAGAATGTAACTCATATGCAACCCAATAAGCTAACCTCATCTACCACCGTATTTTGAGCATGTTAAATGTGACGAAAATGAATCTCAAGTTGCACCCTATAAATAGAATATCATCTGCCACTGATCCTACTGGAGTTAGCACATCTTCTTCCCCTATCAACAAACACACGGTTGCTATGCTATTTGACTCCGCCACTGATGCATGCACCATCACAACCACATCTCGTAATCCAAATGCAATCACGCATATCGGAGCATCCATATAGATGCAAACGCAACAATCGACGCATGCACCATTGCACCACATCTGCAATCCAAATGCAAACGCACACAACCACATCCCAAAATCCACATACCTCGACAAACAAAACATCAAAGAAGCCCAACATAACCCTCCCCCTAGCTACAATGAGAGCACCCATCCAATATCGCCGTTGCATTCTAATGCATCCGAAGCAACGTCCCATGACAATGCTAACTAGTGCTCAAGAGGGTAGGCCACCTTGCCCTATCACCATCACCCATCGCCCCTCCCCCAATCAAACTACACCTTCCACCTTCTGATTCTAATCCCACAGTCAGCTGCCCCTATAACGATGCAAGGGAACCCTGAATCCCTTGCATCGAGTTAAGTAAGATCAAAACTGAGTCGTCTCCCTCACTAAACATCTCATGGTTGTGACATTCACAGATATGTCACATTTTTGCAATGAAAATGAACAAATCATCCCGCGTGCCATGCTCCCTCATCCACACAAAATGGTTCACCACCGCACATCTAGTCCTGCAGCAAATAAAATGATACAATATTAGCTAGAAAACATGAGACTAGATATCCTTAACCACACAACATTTCCAAAATAAATGAGCCATCATCTCTAGCTCACTAGAACACAAAGGACACTAAGTTTCCATCTTGATGCCCTTGTCTGTCAAATTCACCCTCATTAGAATTATGTCATTAAGAATCTTTTAGCAGCTAATTTTCACTTTGGGTGGCAATGAACCTTGCCACAAATGTGGATTCCTGACTCGTGTAAAACAATAAGATCTTAATTTGTACACACTTTTGATCGTGAATAGTATCTTCTTTTCAAACGCTTGGTGCACCTCATCATCCTGTCACAAGCCATTCAAAAGGATATCCAAAATCCAGATTTCCATCCCCAAGTAAGAATCCCCTCCTTACCCTGTCTTTTGCCCAACCTCCTATTAGGATTTATGCCCTAAAGTCTTGTAGTTAATTAGTTATTTGACATAATAGTTGATATTTTAAATATGCAATAATGAGTTATCCATTACAATAAAAATTCAAGGTTATTTCATGAGACTTGAACATTTTGTAGCGGACATATAAGTGGATCATGTTCAAGTAATAACCTAAAGGATCTATAGTATATGGATAAGGTTGGATGACTTATGTGAGTAACACTATGGATACAACCCACTTTGTAAGTGTTACAATTATTGTAAATGTTACAAACAATATGATCCAAATCGTTTGTGTGAAGACATGTGAGTGAGAATGTCCTATACAATGAGTTTGTATAAGACCTGACCGCAAAATCATTAATCTCTCTTTGTAACGTCATTGACTGAAGAGATTAATATTTCATAGGATAATCATATGTAACTCGATCTCAATCTAGAGTGAGTTATGAACTCCTTGTAGGGATGAAAACCCTAAGGCATAGCGGTCATAACATACAGAACACAAAACGTATTTCAAAATGTCATTTAAAATCAATTTTTTTTAATAAAAACTACAGATCAAAATAGATTAAGCATGCAATTCTAGAAACAAAACCTACAAAGAGAATAAACTCTACAAACCTTTTGGGAATTTGGTGGAATTTTTCTGTACGAATTGGGAATGGGCACCACCACTTGGAGTCCTTCCTATTCTTGTAGGAAAATTGAGGATTTGAGAATTGTGAGATCCTCTTTAGAAATTGGGAGGATTTTAGGAAAAACACACAGAGAAAAAAATGCTCTTCTTTCTGCATTTATTTATATTTAAAGAAATTAGGAGACAAGGGATTTATCCCACGTCTCTAGTAACTTCCCTATGTGGGGAGTTACATTTTTATTTAATTAAAATTAAATAAAAATATTTATTTAATTTAACTAAATAAATAAAAGAAAATTCTTATAAATAGAAATCTAAAAAATATTTACACTTTATAGCAAAAAGTTTCAAAAGTGCTTTGTACTTTTGGAACTTTTAACTATAAAATGTAAATATTTTTAAATATTTTTTTACTTTAAAATGGTCCCTAAATAAGATTCATATTGAAAACTAAAGATTAAAATTAATGCACTTTAGATGTGCATTAAAACTATAGGTTATGTTGAATCATATCCAAGATTAATAATAAAGTCTAAAATTAAACTTTATATTAAAATGTATCAACATACATTAAAAAATCTCAATTCTGAACTTAAACATTTCAAATTCAATTTAATGACAAATTACCTCGATATCCTTTACAAGCTAGGAAGGGGACCTAATGGACCTGCAGATCAAAAGCTCCAACGATGTGAGATTAATCAGCTAAATTCATTAACCAAATTAGTCAATATTCGTTAAATGTGGGTACACTCCAATAAAGACCCACAACTGCATTGGGCAGTATGTGTCCTAGTTTATTGTTTGTACTTTGTATTTAGTATGACTTTTACATTGTATGCCCCACTAGCTTTAGGTCAAGGGGGAAATTGTTGGGGTTGATACCCTAAATCTCGTAGGTTCCTATAGTTTGTAATTGTAATGTATAAACATTTTATTTATGTAATAAAATATGTGATATTTTATTTCAAGTTAATTGCATTACCCACAAACCAATAAACTAATATCCAAGGTTATTTTTGTAGCTTAAATATGTATATAAAGACATACAAGTGGACCATGTTAAGTGATAACCTAAATGGTCTATAGTAGATGGGTAAGGCTGGATACCTTATCCTGGTGACACTATGAGTATGACCCGCTTTGTAGATGTTACAATTGTTGTAAAGTGCTACAAATGATCTAATCTTGATCATTCATGTGGAGACATGTGAATGGAAATATTCTATACAAAGGAGCTTGTATAAGACCAAACCACAAAATGTTTAGTCTCATTATATAACATCGTCCATAATAGAGATTTTTATTTCCCCAGAATGACCACAGGTAACGTGACCTGAATCTTGAGTGAGTTCTAAACGCGGTCCTTTGATTTGTATGGGTGAGAGTGGTCAGTTCACTAACTCAACAAGCCTACCATTTTGGAGATTTGTTTGATTGGGGAGTTGGGAACACAACTACATAAGAAGAATTTCACTTCTTCCCCAATGTCGAGGTAAGTAGATAAATTGTTCCCTCAAGGGTTGATTTCGGGGCTTGAACAATGTGGTGCCACACTTTCTCTTGGCCCAAGTGGGGTTTGATCATAGTTGGACTATGATGTATTGTTCATTAGATGGATCAGTGGTACCTAAGAATTTAAATGTACCTATAGGGTAAAAACGGTGATTTTGGCTCAGTTGTACTTACGAGTAATTTGTGAAGGGTCATCGTTCTATTGATTGGTTATATCCAATGGACACATAAAATATATATGTAGTGCGAAGAGTGCAGTTGTCGGTCTTTAGTGGAGTGCCCGACATTTAATAGATAGTGAATAATTTAATTAAAGGAATTTAATTAATTATTCACGTACCGTTAGAGCTTCAAGCTCTATCCATAAGGTCCCCCCTATAACTCAACAGTAATTAATGAGAACCAATTTTTGGATTAATTTGAATTGTTCAAATTTATAGAGGGAATTAATTGTATATAATATAATTTAATTATTATAATGTATTTGATACATTGTAATAGAAAGTTTATTTGAAAGGAAATAAATATTTGAATATGATTCAAATATTAATTATATGAATTTGGTCATATAATTAAAATTAATATAAATGAGATTTATATTAAATGTCATTGTTGAGAGAATAGAAACTATAGATTATATTGTATTTGATACAATATAGCATCTATAGGTTATGTGTTATATTTGATATAACATATAGTTATATATATATATATATATATATATATATATATATATATACATACATATGATAAAAATAGTTATCATATAAATATATATTAAATTGATTTATGAAAATAAATTAATTTAAATTTATTTTAAAAATCTTTTTAGGAGAGAATTGTAATTCCCTTCCCCTCTTTTCTCTCTAAAAAAACGTGGTAGTGGGGAAGAAAAGAAGTGGTTCTTCTTCTTCCATGTGGTGATTTTTCACAAGTAACAAAAGAGCGAGATACACAGAAGAGTTATATGAGAAAATTAGAACATATTTCTTCCTCTTAAAAAACTCTCCCAAATCCTTCTTTTTCCAAAATAGCCAAAACCCACAAAACTCTTGGATTTTCATCTAAAGAATACAGATGAATCTTTCATGGTGGTGTCCTAATAAACGGTTAGAGGATTCGAGACTGTTTGTGACAAGATTCAGAGAAGGATTTTTGTGAAGAAGTATTCTTCAAGGGTAAGGTTTCTTAAACTTTTTTACTTTCCTATAATCTCTGTTTTAATGCATGCTGTAATTTTCTTTTAAATGCATAATCTATATGTTCTTGCTGTAAAATTTATGATCTATAAATTTTGGATATTTGGTCTGATCTCATGCTTTTGCTCAAGAACCTTCAATGAATCTTTCACTTCTCACTACAGATATGTTTATGTGTCCACGGATATAGATCAATAACAGCAAGTTAGTCCTTCACGAGTGTTTCGTAACACCAGCTGGGTCAAATTATCATTTTACCCCTAGGTTACCTCTACATTCTTAAGTATTAGTGCTTCTTTAACAAATAACTTGTTTATGGTCTGACCATTAAATAGAAATCCTCTCGAGCCAGTAAGAGGGTAGGGCCCTTTGTTCAAGACCTGGAGACACCATTTAAGGAAACACTCATCTACTTACCTTGAAGTTAGAAAGGAGTGAAATTCATCTTGTATGATTATGTTCCCAACTACCCACTCAGTCTTATCCCCAAAATAGTAGGCATATTGAGTCGGCGAACTGGCCACTCTCACCCATACAAATCAAAGGACAATCCCTCATGAACATGAGTTCATAATATACTCCGGACTAAGACTAAGTTGCCTAGGTCATCCTATTAAAATAGAAACCTAGCTAGTCAATGGAGTTACATCTATGGTTACTATTTCGCAGTTCGATCTTGTGCAAACTTATTGCCTACGATACACTCACTCGCCTGTCTCCTACACAAATGCGTTGGATCACTGCGTTTGTATCAAATACAAAGTGGGTCGTATCCATAGAGTTACCAGGATAAGGTACCTAACCTTACCCCTATATTATAGGCCTTTTAGGTTGTATCTTGAACATTGATCCTGTTGGGGTTGATGCCTTAAAGTCTCATGTCCTGTAGTTTGTAAACAACTTGTACGGACGCTTGTGTTGTTAATATATGATATTTGCTTCACATCTTGTATTTTTGCTCAGTTACTTGTTTTATTTGCTTTAGTATAAACTAATAAACATAAAATCCCTGGTTATTTGTATGTGACTCAAGCATGTATGTCTGACATATAAGTGGATCATGTCTTGAGTGATAACCAAAATGGTCTGTAGTATATGGATATAGGAGGGAAACCTTATCCTGGTAATGCTACAGATGCGACCTGCTTTGTGGAATGGTCACAAGTGTTGTGACTTGTCACAGATGGTCTGATCCTAATCATTTGTATTGGGGACATGCGAGCGGGGGCGTCCTATACAAAGAGTTTGTATAAGATCTGACCACAAAGTGTTAACGTCTCGTTATATAACACCATTCATGACAGAGAATTCACTTCACTAGGATGACCATAGGTAACATGACCTCAATCTTGAGTGAGTTGGGAACTCCTGCCATTGAGGGCGTTCCTTTGATTTGTATGGGTGTGAGTGGCCAGGTCGCCTATTCAAACCTACCATTTTGGGGATTCATCTGATTTGGGAGCTGGGAACTCAACTACACAAGATGGAATTCATTCCTTCCTCGAGGTAGGGGTAAGTAGATAGATAGCTCCCTTAAGAGTCGATTTCGGGGCTTAAACGATGTGGCACCACACACCTTCTCTTGGCCCGAGAGGTGTTCACACATAGTTGGACTATGTTGTATTGTTCATTAGAGGAATCAGTGGTACTTAAGGAGTGAGATGTAAATACAGGGGAAAAACGGTAATTTGGCCCAACTTTACTTACGAGCATCTATGAAGGGTCATCATACTCATGATTGGTTATATTCGATGAAACAGAAATATATCTGTGGTAAGAAGAGTTCAGCTATTGGTCTTTAGTAGAATGCCTAACAGTTAACGGATGGTAGAACTCGTGGCTAAAGAGTTTAGTCAGCTATTCACGGACCGTTGGAGCTTCGAGCCACAGCTTCATTAGGTCCCCTGGGTAGCTTGGATAAAGTCGAGAACCAGTGTTTAGGTTAATTTGAAATGTTCAAATTGACAAGAGGAAGTTCGATTATATATGATATAATTGGATTGGTTAATTATAAATGATATAATTGGCTAAATGTATGAGATAAATTATTTTGGAGGAAATTAGATATAAATATGATTTATATTAAGTGGAGGAGAAAATACTATAGTAGATATGTGATATTAAACTTTAGGATAAAAATATAATATGATTATATTAATTAATTAATTTATTTATTAATTATAAGATAATTATGCCAAATTTCACGTTCGGACGTGGGTTAGTGGGAAGCATCGGTTAATGTAACCGATAAATTAAAATGATTTTTTTTTCATTTTGATCGCCCGTCGTTCAATCGCCCGAAGAGAAAAGTGAGAGCGTGCACTGGAGAATAGAGAACGATCGCTTAAGAAAATCGAGAGACTATACGATAGCTCTTCTCCGCCTAAACGATCGTCCTTCGCGCGCTAAACGATCGCACACTGTCACCTACACGATCTGATAGCTTCTCTAAACGATCGTATAGTGTGCCGATTTTACTAAACGATCGTGTACCTTTTCCTAAACGATCGTTCAATAAATCCTACACGATTGTATAACTCCTCCTAAACGATAAGCATTTCTGCTATGCGATAGCGGCTTTTTCCCTCCCACTTGCTTATCGCCTATACGATTCATGTTTTCTCCTTCCTCTACCAAATTCACCAAAGCCCACCCTTTGGGTTTTCACTCCGAGAATACCTAGAGCTCTTTAGTGGTGGTGTCGTCCCCACGGTGTTCGTGTTTGCGGTTGTTCGTGTTGCTTTTGTTGACATTGCTGCTGGGCGTTGGTAGATCTCGTGGAGGTTTTCCTCTGTGTTGGAGTTCTGAAGTGCGAAGACTGTCTTCAACTGGTATGAAACTCTCTTCCTTGTTGTTTATCTTGTTCGTAGCATGCCGTTAATTAAGATTTGTTTGCATAACTGTATGTGTTGAATGTATATATTTGTATTTCGGTCACTGTGAGATCGGAGCGATCCAAACACGCTCATGGAACTCTTAGATATGAGATCCTTTAGATCCCTATATGTCTCTACATATAGTTCAAGTCTTATAAGACAGCCTAGGATGTTTGTTTATTGGATTTTAGAGTTAATAAGACAAAATTAAATAAAACATCAATAACACTTATTGAGAAAAACATTAATAACTATTTATTAATGACGGTCATTTAATTGCATTCACTATCTACGAGTTTTATAGCATAAAATCCAAAACTCCTGTTTGTGAAGCCTTTATCATTTGATTTGTATGGGTGAGAGTGGCCGGAGTTGTCGACTCAATAAGCCTACCAATTTAGAAACGAGACCAAGTGGAGAGCTGGAAACATAACTATCAAAGATGGAATTCACTCCTTCCCGCTTTTAGGAGAAGTAGATGAGTTGTTCCTTTAAGTGCTGATTCCGATTCTTGAACAAAGGATATCCGCCCTTTCACAGGCTTGAGAGAGAATTGGTTTATGGTAGAATGATAAATAGATTGTTCATTAGAGGGATCATTTGTACTTAAAGAGTAAGAGATAACTATAGGGGTAAAACGATAAATTGACACAACTATTATTACGAATGACTCATGAAGGATCGACTTACGTGTAATGGTAAAATCCATGGATGCAACATGTTCTACAATGCGAAGAGTGCAACTATGGGTATTTAATGGAGTTACTCATAGTTAATGGATGTTGATTAATTTAATTAAAGATTTTTAATTAATTAATTTAGGATTATTGGAGCTTCTAATCTGTAGGATTATTGGAGCTTCTAATGGTAAAACCCTTGTTAGCTCACCACGAAATACACAAGGACTAATAAGTTTTGAAAGAATTTGAATTGTTCAAATTGTTTAAAGGAATTTACATTAATTGAATATATTGATATATTATTTTTTTTTAATGGGATTCAAAATTAAAAGAGAAAAAAGTGTTTGAATATTGAAATTAATATGAATTAGATTCATATTAAAACTATAAAGTATGAGAGAGATGTGCTTTTGAAAATATGATGCAAAATGTAACATTACTTAAATATGAGATATTTAATTAAAATTCAATCAATTATTATGATTAATTAATTATGTAATTTGATTAAATTAATTTCATTTTAATCTATTAATTAAGTGGGGAATAGGTAGTTATTGGGGGTGAGGATAGAGAGAAGATTATTCTCTCAATTGAAGTAACTCTACATACTGCAATGCTATCTCTCTCGGTTTTTCTCAATCTTGTTCCCAAAGAAAGGAGTTCTCTATGGATTTTCTCCAAGCACAAATTCCTTATTCTCCTTCGAAAGAAGGTTTTCACCAATCGGTTTCTTACTAGAGAACAACAGGAAAGATCTGGTGGAGATGTCACCAGCAAAGTTCGTGAGACGAAATTCATCATTGTGATGTTCCATTCGAGAAGAAGAAGAGTTGTTGTAGATTATGAGAAGAAATAATTCTTCTCCGGTATATTTTTCTTCTTTTCTATAAAGTATGCTTAAGATGCTTAGCCTTAATTTACAGCATTGTGAATGTTTTGTATATTTTACTATTTTGTGTAATTAATTTTTCAAAACAAAATCGAAAGCAAAGCGATCACTTATTTCTATTGTGGGATTTGATCTCTTCACCTTCCTCAAGAGACACCAACGTCGCACCGACTCCTCCCTCAACAACTCATGCACCCAAAATGGTTTATCTCACCTCGTCCTTAGCATCAAGAGGTCATCTTAGATACTAGGATCATCAAGCTTGGCTAAAAGGTCAATAAAAACAAAACAAATTGTCACTCGTCTCAAATCCACCGCTGCACAGAACACGCATGCATTAGGTTCACGCATTTATTACTATTATGATATATACAAATATCAAGTTTTATTATTTAATGCTTAGATAATTTGATATGGTTGAACATTTTGGTTTTTATATATAAATAATTAGATAATTTAGTTAGTAGTTCTTTCATTTTTATTAGGAGAGTGAAGCAATTTATTTAGATTTCTTCGAAATTAACCATTTACGTGAAAAGTTATGTGAAGAGTGATTATTTAATTAAAAAAATTTCAATAAAATTATTTAATTTAATCGACTTTTTTCTCATTCAATCTCCAAAAAAAAAATTAACAGAAAACTTCGTCAGAATAAAAAATGAAATGGAGGTAGAGATGGGAATAGAGATCTTGAATTTGAGAATAAAATGAGGGTGAGGCGATCTCCATTCCATGTCCACTCCACCATGTGAACATCTTTAAATAATCTGTTCTCTTAAATTTTTTTCGTTATAGTTAGGGATAATGACAAGTTGATGTTTCTAACGTAAAAAGAAGAAAAAAAGAATAATAAAGAAGACTAGTAGCCCATTCTCTTTAATTTATGAGAGAAGAAAAATCTTA